>NW_028246062.1:0-18980 GCF_964263255.1 Lissotriton vulgaris | reverse complement strand
ATATTTCAGTGATTTTTTAAAGAAAAAACCTTTAAAGCTTTTGATTTACAGTTTTAATCATTCCCATTGCCTCTCTTTATTCTAGACTCAATATACCTGTTCATTTGCATGAGAACCCTTTAAAACATAAGTTCTATCTCTTCTAGTTGTGTCTTCAGTAGAATTAAAATAGACTCTGGATTTGGCACACGCTGTATGGTTTCCTTTAAGTCTCTCATAGGTTACTGCAAACAGCGCAATTCATTGAATAATGATTAAGTACATTGTAACTAATCAAGCCTCTCCCATTTATGTCCACCAAGTTCTTTTACTGGTGCTCAATCATGATTCCTCTGTCTAAAATTCCTGCACGCATGAAGGAGGTAAACATTAAGAGCCCTATTACAATGAGAGCCACAGGTCAGAAGGTTTTCGGGTCCCATAGTGGGTTTCAGTTTCGACAGGCGCATCATGATGCAGTGGTCAAAATTGAAACCGGCCGGTCATGAATCCCATCGGCCAGTTGGCGGCCTGCGTTTTCACCATAGGGATTAGGATGTCAGTTTCTGACAGGCTTTTCATGTTGGGCTTTCTGACATGGAAAGCCTGTCAAAAAGTGACATTGGGGGTGCCTAGCAGGGCCCCCTTCACCCTGAGGCCTCCGGTTGGGTTTCAAGGTGGCACCAATGGTGCCCACCAGTTCATCCCTGAAGTCTGTGGCAGGCACCCTGCGCCTACCACGTGGTGCAGAGATGAACAGATCCTCACATTTGTCTATGGGACCTTGTGCTATGGCTGGTTTATGGCCGCAGCACAAGCTCCCATTAACAAATGGGCAAATGCGACTGCACCTTCTGCCGTCGCATTATAATGCTGCGGTCAGGACCATCGGGACACCCCCGCGCTGCACGGCCACCAGCTGCTGCGTGTGCCCCTCAGCCTTGTCCCTGCCGCGCTGCCTGCCTCGCCGCCGGCTGACTCCGTTGCCGTTTGTTTTGTTTTTGTTTTGTCCGACCTTTGTGCTTGTCCAACTGTATTCTTGCCCGTGTTAGCGTTTTTTGTTTCCCATTAGTGCCTGTTTGTTTATTTCTCAGCTTGCGTCCTTCCTGTTTGCCCGCCTACCTCGCCGCCCTCCGTCTTCCCTCCCCGCTCCCCGCTTCCCGCCACCACCGCAGACCCCGCCCCTTTTTTCCTTCTGTTCCCTCCCCGCTCCCGCCTCCCAGCTGCTCCGCCCACCCACGCACTTGGCCTTTATATGGCGACCGTGCAACACAGGTAAGTGTGACCCACTTGTGGGACACCCCCGCGCCGCACGGCCACCAGCTGCTGCGTGTGCCCCTCAGCCTTGTCCCTGCCGCGCTGCCTGCCTCGCCGCCGGCTGACTCCGTTGCCGTTTGTTTTGTTTTTGTTTTGTCCGACATTTGTGCTTGTCCAACTGTATTCTTGCCCGTGTTAGCGTTTTTTGTTTCCCATTAGTGCCTGTTTGTTTATTTCCCAGCTTGCGTCCTTCCTGTTTGCCCGCCTACCTCGCCGCCCTCCGTCTTCCCTCCCCGCTCCCCGCTTCCCGCCACCACCGCAGACCCCGCCCCTTTTTTCCTTCTGTTCCCTCCCCGCTCCCGCCTCCCAGCTGCTCGGCCCACCCGCGCACTTCGCCTTTATATGGCGACCGTGCGAACGCGCAGCGGTCACGCGCAGCGGTCACGCGCAGCGGGCGCGCCGATTGTGCGCCGAAGGCGCGCCAAAGGTAAGCCCGTCTGCGCCCGTCCGCGACCGGATCGCGACCAGCGCCAGGACCCCTGGCCCCCGAAGACCCCGACCGACCCGCCTGACGTACTCCGCCGCCACCCTCATCGCTCTCAACTCCGGCCGACTCCCAGAATGCCATCAAGCCACACCACAACGCACCCACGGACCTTTCAGCTGCCACGCCTGCAAATTCACCTGCATCCGGACCTGCCTCACACCAGCACCCGCCAAGTCGAACACCAGAAGCACCCACCTCAAGTGCATCCTGCTCAACACCCGCTCCGTCCACAGACACGCCATCGAACTCTGGAACCTCCTAGACGCCACAGCCCCTGACGTTGCCTTCCTCACGGAGACCTGGATGAACGCCTCTTCAGCTCCCGACATTGCCATCGCTATCCCAGAGGGCTACAAGATCGTCCGGAGGGACCGCAACGCCAACCAGATGGGAGGAGGCATCGCCATCATCCACAAGAACACCATCCGTCTCACGACCAGCACCGACAACACCCTGACCACCGCCGAACACCTGCATTTCCAGATCCACACCACCCCGAACACCACCCTCAGAGGCACCCTGATCTACCGACCCCCTGGACCACGCACACAATTCAGCGAGGACATCGCCGACTTCGTCAGCCCGCTTGCCCTCCCCTCCGCTGACTACATCCTCCTGGGGGACCTCAACTTCCACCTGGAGAACAACAACGACCGCAACACCACCACCCTGCTGGACAACCTCGCCAACCTGGGACTCAAGCAACTGGTGTCCACCCCCACCCACCTCGCCGGACACACACTCGACGCAGTCTTCTCTTCCAGCACAGACATCGACTTCAGCCACGCCACAGAGCTTCAATGGACGGACCACAGCTGCGTCCACTTCACCTTCAAGAGAACGACGACCCACCACCACCAGCAACAGGCCGCCCGCAGAAGCTGGAACAAGATCACGGACGTTGACTATTAATCGGCGAGTGGTATCTCTATTTCACACTCTTAAGTATCCTTAGGATATCTAATTTATTTCAAACACAGCATAAATGCATTTATGCTGTGTTTGAAATAAATTAGATATCCTAAGGATACTTAAGAGTGTGAAATAGAGATACCACTCGCCGATTAATAGTCAACGTCTTTGAAATAAGTCCCTTGTAGCACCTTATGTTTTGAACCATAAACTGCCCAAGCCTACAAGGGTTTATTGGGTTTCCCCTGTGAAAAAACTTGGAACAAGATCACAGCAGACCAGCTCGCCACCTCCCTGAGCCAGCACCCTCCTGCCAGCTCAGCGAACCCCAGCCAGGCCGCCGACAACCTCACGAAGTGGATCAGCATCTGCGCGGACGAGATCGCCCCGCTGAGGACCCCGCCCAGCACACAGACCCGGAAGCAAGAAAGCCCCGTGGTTCACCGACGAACTCAAGAGCTCCAAGAAGAACTGCCGAGCCCTCGAGAAAGTCTGGAGAAGGGAACCCACACCGGACAACAGGACCTCCTTCAAGCTTGCCACCCGGAAACACCACCAGCTGATCCGCGCCGCCAAGAAAACAGCATTCAAGGAACGGCTGGACAACAACGCACACAACTGCAAGGAACTCTTCAACATCGTGAAAGAGCTTTCCAACCCCAGCGCAGGAAACAACGACATCACCCCATCGCAAGACCTCTGCAACTCCCTCGCTTCATACTTCCACAACAAGATCGCGGACATACACAACAGCTTCAACAACCAACCAACGCACACCATGACCGAACAACCACCCCCCACCACCACCCTCCACGCCTGGACCCCGATCAGCACCGAAGACACCATCCGCACGATGAACTCCATTCACTCCGGATCACCGACCGACCCCTGCCCTCACCACGTCTTCAACAAGGCCGACGCTGTCATCGCACCCCACCTGCGAGACATCATCAACACATCATTCGACACCGCCACCTTCCCTGAGAGCTGGAAACACGCCGAACTCAGCCCCCTGCTCAAGAAACCAACAGCGGACCCCACCGAACTCAAGAACTACCGCCCCATCTCGCTCCTCCCGTTTCCAGCCAAAGTCATCGAGAAGACCGTCAACAAGCAGATGGCCGCCTTCCTCGAGACGAACGGATCCCTCGACCCCTCACAGTCCGGCTTCCGAGCCAACCACAGCACCGAGACCGCCCTCATCGCCGCCACCGATGACATCCGAGCCCTGATGGACAATGGAGAAACAGCGGCCCTCATCCTCCTAGACCTCTCCGCGGCATTCGACACGGTCTGCCACCGCACCCTAGTACAGTGCCTCAGCAACATCGGAATCCAGGACAAAGCGCTAGAATGGATCATCTCCTTCCTCAACGGAAGAACACAGAGAGTCCGCCTACCACCGTACAAGTCAGAGGCCTCCGAAGTCATCTGCGGCGTCCCTCAAGGATCATCTCTGAGCCCCACCCTCTTCAACGTCTACATGAGCCCCCTCGCGGGCATCGTACGCAAACACAACCTCAGCATAATCTCCTACGCCGACGACACCCAGCTGATCCTCTCCCTGACCAACGACCCCGCCTTCGCCAGAGCCAACCTGCACGAAGGGATGAAAGAGGTAGCCGAGTGGATGACGACCAGCCGCCTGAAACTGAACTCTGACAAGACGGAGGTCCTCATCCTGGGCTCTTCCCCCTCCGCCTGGGACGACTCCTGGTGGCCTCCCGCCCTGGGCACCGCACCCAAACCGACAGACCATGCACGCAACCTGGGCTTCATCCTGGACTCCTCCCTCTCCATGACCAGGCAAGTCAACAACGTCTCCTCGGCGTGCTTCAACATCCTATGCATGCTACGGAAGATCTTCCGGTGGATCCCCACCGAGACCAGGAAGACCGTCACCCAGGCCCTCGTCACCAGCCGACTGGACTACGGCAACGCCCTCTACGCCGGTACCACCGCCAAGCTCCAGAAGAGACTCCAGCGGATCCAGAACGCCTCAGCCAGACTCATCCTCGACATCCCACGGACCAGCCACATCACCGGACATCTGAGAGACCTTCACTGGCTCCCCGTCAACAAAAGAATCACCTTCCGCCTCCTCACCCACGCACACAAAGCCCTACACGACCAAGGCCCGAGCTACCTCAACAGCCGGATCAACTTCTACGCTCCCAAACACCACCTCCGATCAGCCAACCACGCCATCGCCGCCGTCCCCCGCATCCGAAGAGCGACTACAGGAGGAAGGTCCTTCTCCTACCTGGCCGCCAAGACCTGGAACTCCCTCCCGACCGACCTGCGCCTGACCCAAGACCACCTCTCCTTCAGGAAGAAGCTGAAGACCTGGCTGTTCGAGCAGTAGCGGCATCCCCCCCCCCCCCAGCGCCTTGAGACCCTACGGGTATGTAGCGCGCTCTATAAGTGTCACTGATTGATTGATTGATTGATTGATCGGTCTGATTCCATAACGTTGTCAGGTGGGCGTGAGTCCACCTGACTTCATAATAAGGGCCTTAACTCCTTGCATGCTGATGACAGCCCCCATCTGTCATGCAGTACGGCGCTCGTGTGCTGATGACGACTGGGGGCCGTCATAAACCCGCCCACTTGCGATTTTGCCGCACAGGCGCAGAATCGCGGCCGCATGCAAGGAGTTAATGTTATTAACTTTGTGTGGTAATGTGTAAATATTTATGTAGGCTTTGTAACAATTGTATTATGTGTTTCTTTGGACTCTGGTGCTTCCATGACAAACTAATATTCAGTAGAGAGTTCTAAGTGGAATGTTTATTGTTGAAGCTGAGACTGTGAAAGGCAGGTATCTGGGAGACCTTTCAAAGACAATAAATCTAAATATGGCACTTTAATTCTGCATGGATACTCTGAACTGAATTGTGTGGCCAGAAAGGTGTATGTTCCAGTCAAGGGTGATTATATCTTGAGTTGGCTGCACCAGAAACTGTTGGGTGTATTTCTCGATCCTAATTTGAGTCTCCCTGAGTAGGTCAGAAAAGTGGATACCATGGTGGAGCAGTTTCAACACTTTGTCTTGTCTCTTTTATCTCTTTCAGATCACAGAGAATTCTCTCCAGGAAGTGCAAGGTTCACAATAGAAGAAGATTTTTTGGATGCTCAGGTAAGATGGGTCAGCGGGGGAAACACAGGTGGTGTCTTCACTGGACCTCAGATTTCTTAGCAAAGGGTGTGGTCCAAGGGAGTGGTATTTATACCCTCTTGAAATCACAGATGACTGCCACCATCAAATGGCTAGTTCCAGAACCTTATGGATTGCTACAGATGGACTGGCTTGTGCTGTTAATGTATATTTATTGACTTGTTTCAGAGCCTTATGGTTTGTATCTGAAACTTCATCGACAATTAAGAAAAGCGAACCTTTGAAAATAGCATTCTATGACTGTATAGATGTTATGCAATATGATGAAAGAAAGTGGTCACTTTTATGAACAAAAATATATCGGAAACCTTCCACAAAAATCGTTTTCACAAGTATTATCCTAATGCTTTGGTTCATATTTTTCACTTAGAACACTCTTACACAACTGTAAATATTTGCCATTATATGTCTGGATTTATTCATCATAACTTTATATATATTTTTCTCTCAATACAACCTATTGAACAAACACATAAGTGTACCTGCAATTCTTTCCATCTGACATCTCACATTAACCCTGTTCTTCCATTGAGTTACAGCAGACACCTTTTTCTCATCCATTCTTATGGCTTCTGGATTTATGATATACCCTAAGATCTCAATTTCTAAGACGTGAAATTGGCACTTTTCAAGTTTTTGTACAGACGATCTTCCCTTAATCGACTTAAGTTGGCCTTCACATGACCGAAATGTTCCTGAATTGTATCTTAGAACATTAAATTGTCATCAGTATAGACAATACAAAATGCATCCAGGTATCTTCACAGTGCATTGTCCATGAAGTATTGGAAGGCTGCTGGGGCATTGTAGAGTCCAAAGGACTTGACCCGATACCCGAACAGGGAGAATTTAGTCCTGAATGCGGTCTTCTATTCATCGCCCTGATGGACTCTAATTAGATGGTCCCTGACCTGGATATCCAATTTGGTAAAATTCGGCACCCCTTTCAACTGATCCAGCAACATCAGTGTAAGAGGTAGAGGATGCCCACTTTTAACTGTCACCTAATTTATTGCTCGATAGTTTGTAGAGGATGTTGGTGACTTAGAAGGACAGAGAAACCCTGTTGCTCATATCTCATCTAGGTACTCTTGCAAATGTTGGTTCTGCATGTATTTGTTGCCTCAGGGATGAGATCTATCCAGCAAACATACTCTAGATGTTGGAGCAACTTACTGGCATTTTAAAATCAAACACATCCTGAACATCTTTATACCATTCCAGAAGAGCATTCCTTAACCAATCTGAGATTCAGGACTTCATTAAGTTAGGTATTTGGCAGAGTTCTCCTGATTTGAATCATGAATTACTAACCATGTTACACAATGTTTCTTACAAAAATCTGAACTCATTAGTACTGACCATGCTGCCCACTGAACTGAGGAGTTGAGGAGTATTAGCAAATCCATTCCCAATGTGAGTCTAAATTGTGGCGCATCGATTAGATCAAATCTACTGTGTTCAAAATGATCCTCACCAATTGTCATAAATATTGTAGCAAACTTGTCCTAACGTTAAAGCAGTTCAGTCCACCACTATTACTGGTTTTGGCATCTCTTTCCTGATACAAGAAATTCCGACTCTAGGGCAAATTTCTTATTGAAAAATTTCCTACTGGGCTCAGAATCTAACAAAGCAGGAATCTCTAGTTTCTGACTACCTGAATATTGAACTTGGAAACTCAGTTTCAAATGTGCCACAGAACTTTGTTGGGTATTGGCCAACACCACAGAGGTCTCAGTAAAAGCCATAGTCAGATAAGGAACCTCAATCTTATTTGCTAGTTACTGAATCCTCCCTGAACCAATTAACACCACTGCCTGATTTTTACTTTGATTTACTTTAGTTTTTGCATGACAATCCTTTATAAAATGCCCTCCTTTCCCACAGTACATACACAATTTTAGTCTTCTTCTCTTCTATTACTCTTTGGTGGTCAAAGGACCCCATATTCCATTAATTTGCATTGCCTCTATACCATTTGAGCTTTTTCTCTATTCATCCATTGCAGGTTTGTTTGGTCGTATCACAATCGCCTTAGAATCTGATGGAGGCCTTTATCCTTTTCATTCTGATAATCTGTGATCAAGCTGTACAGTTAACCATATCAACTCCACCACAATTATCTGAAAGAATCACAACTTGACCCAACACATCATTTAGTTTATTCTTTAGTTCTTGATGGAAAAGGGAAGATCTCTTCCTAACTGGACACTTGGGGCCCCATTAGGATGGCGGGCGGATTGCCCCGCCGGGCAGGCGGTAGTCACCGCCGGCCCGGCGGGGCGATCACCATCTTTGCAGAAATGACCCCTGGCCATATTACAATGGCTGGGGGGTCCGTGGCAGATGGAAAGACCGCCAGCCGCTTTTCCGCTCGGTCGACATGTCGACCGGGTGGAAAAGGGTTCAATATGGTGGCGGTGTCTGAAAGACACCGCCAGCCACATTTTAATCTGCCATTGGAAATGCCTTTCCCTAGCGGCATTGCCGCCACAGAAAGGCATGCAGAGTCTGCTTGGGGGGTCCTGTTGCGGGTTCAGAGGGACTCCGGGGGGTGTGGGGGTGCATATGTAAGGTACCTATGGTCCCCCATGTATTTTAATGCACATCGTGGCAGGCACACCGTGATGCCTGCCATATTGTGCATTGTAAAGCACAACAGGCATTTTTGGCATTAGGCAGATGGTGCTTTCAGCACCACCCGCCACAATGATAAAAATGCGGGATGCGCCTGGCAGTGTGGCAGGTGCATCCTAAGGGGATGTACGGGACCGCCGCACCCTTAGTGGGCGGTTGCATTTCCCACAGGTAGTCTCAAATACCAATCTGTTAAAGGTTGTTATGTAGGCTAAAAGATCTTGCGAACCGTGCTTTAGAGTGATAAGCTCTCCGTCTAGGGAAAAAATATGGGTTTTCATCTCAAATAGTTTTTTATTTCTTCACAAAAGTTAGCAAAATTATACAGAATATGGCCATCTCTTTTAATTATAGTTATTGACCAAATAGCAGGATTTTGTCACAGGAAGGATAACACAAAAGCGGTCTTGGTCTGTTCATAAGGAATGCTGTTGATTTACATAAAAGTGAAGCTTGCATTGATTCACAAAAATCTCACATTTCTTTGAACTACAGATGGTAGAAGAACATGAACAGAACTGGTAGTAGTCTGTTCAGGAGAGGGAAAAGCACGCTGAGATCCTTCACCCTGATTTCCACCCTTGAAGGAGTAGTTGTGTGATTAGACGATATTCAAGAATGTACCAAAGGAGGAGGCAGAGTCCAAGGTTTTCGAGTTACTCCAGTTCTTCCACTACCTGTCTCACCTTTGCTCTGACAGGACAAACCTATGACTTCTCTCTGAATTGTCCCTAACTTCTTTCCTAAATCCTGACTTTCAGACCTAGAGGCTTGTACTAGTTGTTGCAAACTGGTGATGATTACCAAAATAGCTCAGTTGGTGTCCATCGCTCATGCCAGGCAACCAACATGGGCTAGGAAATGTGTCAGATACCAAAATTACTGAACACAAAGTGATTAACCTGTGTTAACGACTCTGGCAGGAGCAATGCATGATGCTTGCCCTTCCACACCTCCTAATACAAACAAGTGAGTTGTACACAGCATTCATTCTGAAGGAACATTAAAGGGGTTGGATAAAAATAAGAAAAATAGCAAATTGCTGACTGTGTGACAGCTTCCCTGTATCATCCTCCATGCTTGTCTCTCATCTGCCTCTCAGGAGATGAGTGCCTGAACATCATCATGAACAAAATATTTCAGTGATTTTTTAAAGAAAAAACCTTTAAAGCTTTTGATTTACAGTTTTAATCATTCCCATTGCCTCTCTTTATTCTAGACTCAATATACCTGTTCATTTGCATGAGAACCCTTTAAAACATAAGTTCTATCTCTTCTAGTTGTGTCTTCAGTAGAATTAAAATAGACTCTGGATTTGGCACACGCTGTATGGTTTCCTTTAAGTCTCTCATAGGTTACTGCAAACAGCGCAATTCATTGAATAATGATTAAGTACATTGTAACTAATCAAGCCTCTCCCATTTATGTCCACCAAGTTCTTTTACTGGTGCTCAATCATGATTCCTCTGTCTAAAATTCCTGCACGCATGAAGGAGGTAAACATTAAGAGCCCTATTACAATGAGAGCCACAGGTCAGAAGGTTTTCGGGTCCCATAGTGGGTTTCAGTTTCGACAGGCGCATCATGATGCAGTGGTCAAAATTGAAACCGGCCGGTCAAGAATCCCATCGGCCAGTTGGCGGCCTGCGTTTTCACCATAGGGATTAGGATGTCAGTTTCTGACAGGCTTTTCATGTTGGGCTTTCTGACATGGAAAGCCTGTCAAAAAGTGACATTGGGGGTGCCTAGCAGGGCCCCCTTCACCCTGAGGCCTCCGGTTGGGTTTCAAGGTGGCACCAATGGTGCCCACCAGTTCATCCCTGAAGTCTGTGGCAGGCACCCTGCGCCTACCACGTGGTGCAGAGATGAACAGATCCTCACATTTGTCTATGGGACCTTGTGCTATGGCTGGTTTATGGCCGCAGCACAAGCTCCCATTGACAAATGGGCAAATGCGACTGCACCTTCTGCCGTCGCATTATAATGCTGCGGTCAGGACCATCGGGACACCCCCGCGCTGCACGGCCACCAGCTGCTGCGTGTGCCCCTCAGCCTTGTCCCTGCCGCGCTGCCTGCCTCGCCGCCGGCTGACTCCGTTGCCGTTTGTTTTGTTTTTGTTTTGTCCGACCTTTGTGCTTGTCCAACTGTATTCTTGCCCGTGTTAGCGTTTTTTGTTTCCCATTAGTGCCTGTTTGTTTATTTCTCAGCTTGCGTCCTTCCTGTTTGCCCGCCTACCTCGCCGCCCTCCGTCTTCCCTCCCCGCTCCCCGCTTCCCGCCACCACCGCAGACCCCGCCCCTTTTTTCCTTCTGTTCCCTCCCCGCTCCCGCCTCCCAGCTGCTCCGCCCACCCACGCACTTGGCCTTTATATGGCGACCGTGCGACACAGGTAAGTGTGACCCACTTGTGGGACACCCCCGCGCCGCACGGCCACCAGCTGCTGCGTGTGCCCCTCAGCCTTGTCCCTGCCGCGCTGCCTGCCTCGCCGCCGGCTGACTCCGTTGCCGTTTGTTTTGTTTTTGTTTTGTCCGACATTTGTGCTTGTCCAACTGTATTCTTGCCCGTGTTAGCGTTTTTTGTTTCCCATTAGTGCCTGTTTGTTTATTTCCCAGCTTGCGTCCTTCCTGTTTGCCCGCCTACCTCGCCGCCCTCCGTCTTCCCTCCCCGCTCCCCGCTTCCCGCCACCACCGCAGACCCCGCCCCCTTTTTCCTTCTGTTCCCTCCCCGCTCCCGCCTCCCAGCTGCTCGGCCCACCCGCGCACTTCGCCTTTATATGGCGACCGTGCGAACGCGCAGCGGTCACGCGCAGCGGTCACGCGCAGCGGGCGCGCCGATTGTGCGCCGAAGGCGCGCCAAAGGTAAGCCCGTCTGCGCCCGTCCGCGACCGGATCGCGACCAGCGCCAGGACCCCTGGCCCCCGAAGACCCCGACCGACCCGCCTGACGTACTCCGCCGCCACCCTCATCGCTCTCAACTCCGGCCGACTCCCAGAATGCCATCAAGCCACACCACAACGCACCCACGGACCTTTCAGCTGCCACGCCTGCAAATTCACCTGCATCCGGACCTGCCTCACACCAGCACCCGCCAAGTCGAACACCAGAAGCACCCACCTCAAGTGCATCCTGCTCAACACCCGCTCCGTCCACAGACACGCCATCGAACTCTGGAACCTCCTAGACGCCACAGCCCCTGACGTTGCCTTCCTCACGGAGACCTGGATGAACGCCTCTTCAGCTCCCGACATTGCCATCGCTATCCCAGAGGGCTACAAGATCGTCCGGAGGGACCGCAACGCCAACCAGATGGGAGGAGGCATCGCCATCATCCACAAGAACACCATCCGTCTCACGACCAGCACCGACAACACCCTGACCACCGCCGAACACCTGCATTTCCAGATCCACACCACCCCGAACACCACCCTCAGAGGCACCCTGATCTACCGACCCCCTGGACCACGCACACAATTCAGCGAGGACATCGCCGACTTCGTCAGCCCGCTTGCCCTCCCCTCCGCTGACTACATCCTCCTGGGGGACCTCAACTTCCACCTGGAGAACAACAACGACCGCAACACCACCACCCTGCTGGACAACCTCGCCAACCTGGGACTCAAGCAACTGGTGTCCACCCCCACCCACCTCGCCGGACACACACTCGACGCAGTCTTCTCTTCCAGCACAGACATCGACTTCAGCCACGCCACAGAGCTTCAATGGACGGACCACAGCTGCGTCCACTTCACCTTCAAGAGAACGACGACCCACCACCACCAGCAACAGGCCGCCCGCAGAAGCTGGAACAAGATCACGGACGTTGACTATTAATCGGCGAGTGGTATCTCTATTTCACACTCTTAAGTATCCTTAGGATATCTAATTTATTTCAAACACAGCATAAATGCATTTATGCTGTGTTTGAAATAAATTAGATATCCTAAGGATACTTAAGAGTGTGAAATAGAGATACCACTCGCCGATTAATAGTCAACGTCTTTGAAATAAGTCCCTTGTAGCACCTTATGTTTTGAACCATAAACTGCCCAAGCCTACAAGGGTTTATTGGGTTTCCCCTGTGAAAAAACTTGGAACAAGATCACAGCAGACCAGCTCGCCACCTCCCTGAGCCAGCACCCTCCTGCCAGCTCAGCGAACCCCAGCCAGGCCGCCGACAACCTCACGAAGTGGATCAGCATCTGCGCGGACGAGCTCGCCCCGCTGAGGACCCCGCCCAGCACACAGACCCGGAAGCAAGAAAGCCCCGTGGTTCACCGACGAACTCAAGAGCTCCAAGAAGAACTGCCGAGCCCTCGAGAAAGTCTGGAGAAGGGAACCCACACCGGACAACAGGACCTCCTTCAAGCTTGCCACCCGGAAACACCACCAGCTGATCCGCGCCGCCAAGAAAACAGCATTCAAGGAACGGCTGGACAACAACGCACACAACTGCAAGGAACTCTTCAACATCGTGAAAGAGCTTTCCAACCCCAGCGCAGGAAACAACGACATCACCCCATCGCAAGACCTCTGCAACTCCCTCGCTTCATACTTCCACAACAAGATCGCGGACATACACAACAGCTTCAACAACCAACCAACGCACACCATGACCGAACAACCACCCCCCACCACCACCCTCCACGCCTGGACCCCGATCAGCACCGAAGACACCATCCGCACGATGAACTCCATTCACTCCGGATCACCGACCGACCCCTGCCCTCACCACGTCTTCAACAAGGCCGACGCTGTCATCGCACCCCACCTGCGAGACATCATCAACACATCATTCGACACTGCCACCTTCCCTGAGAGCTGGAAACACGCCGAACTCAGCCCCCTGCTCAAGAAACCAACAGCGGACCCCACCGAACTCAAGAACTACCGCCCCATCTCGCTCCTCCCGTTTCCAGCCAAAGTCATCGAGAAGACCGTCAACAAGCAGATGGCCGCCTTCCTCGAGACGAACGGATCCCTCGACCCCTCACAGTCTGGCTTCCGAGCCAACCACAGCACCGAGACCGCCCTCATCGCCGCCACCGATGACATCCGAGCCCTGATGGACAATGGAGAAACAGCGGCCCTCATCCTCCTAGACCTCTCCGCGGCATTCGACACGGTCTGCCACCGCACCCTAGTACAGTGCCTCAGCAACATCGGAATCCAGGACAAAGCGCTAGAATGGATCATCTCCTTCCTCAACGGAAGAACACAGAGAGTCCGCCTACCACCGTACAAGTCAGAGGCCTCCGAAGTCATCTGCGGCGTCCCTCAAGGATCATCTCTGAGCCCCACCCTCTTCAACGTCTACATGAGCCCCCTCGCGGCCATCGTACGCAAACACAACCTCAGCATAATCTCCTACGCCGACGACACCCAGCTGATCCTCTCCCTGACCAACGACCCCGCCTTCGCCAGAGCCAACCTGCACGAAGGGATGAAAGAGGTAGCCGAGTGGATGACGACCAGCCGCCTGAAACTGAACTCTGACAAGACGGAGGTCCTCATCCTGGGCTCTTCCCCCTCCGCCTGGGACGACTCCTGGTGGCCTCCCGCCCTGGGCACCGCACCCAAACCGACAGACCATGCACGCAACCTGGGCTTCATCCTGGACTCCTCCCTCTCCATGACCAGGCAAGTCAACAACGTCTCCTCGGCGTGCTTCAACATCCTATGCATGCTACGGAAGATCTTCCGGTGGATCCCCACCGAGACCAGGAAGACCGTCACCCAGGCCCTCGTCACCAGCCGACTGGACTACGGCAACGCCCTCTACGCCGGTACCACCGCCAAGCTCCAGAAGAGACTCCAGCGGATCCAGAACGCCTCAGCCAGACTCATCCTCGACATCCCACGGACCAGCCACATCACCGGACATCTGAGAGACCTTCACTGGCTCCCCGTCAACAAAAGAATCACCTTCCGCCTCCTCACCCACGCACACAAAGCCCTACACGACCAAGGCCCGAGCTACCTCAACAGCCGGATCAACTTCTACGCTCCCAAACACCACCTCCGATCAGCCAACCACGCCATCGCCGCCGTCCCCCGCATCCGAAGAGCGACTACAGGAGGAAGGTCCTTCTCCTACCTGGCCGCCAAGACCTGGAACTCCCTCCGGACCGACCTGTGCCTGACCCAAGACCACCTCTCCTTCAGGAAGAAGCTGAAGACCTGGCTGTTCGAGCAGTAGCGGCATCCCCCCCCCCCCAGCGCCTTGAGACCCTACGGGTATGTAGCGCGCTCTATAAGTGTCACTGATTGATTGATTGATTGATTGATCGGTCTGATTCCATAACGTTGTCAGGTGGGCGTGAGTCCACCTGACTTCATAATAAGGGCCTTAACTCCTTGCATGCTGATGACAGCCCCCATCCGTCATGCAGTACGGCGCTCGTGTGCTGATGACGACTGGGGGCCGTCATAAACCCGCCCACTTGCGATTTTGCCGCACAGGCGCAGAATCGCGGCCGCATGCAAGGAGTTAATGTTATTAACTTTGTGTGGTAATGTGTAAATATTTATGTAGGCTTTGTAACAATTGTATTATGTGTTTCTTTGGACTCTGGTGCTTCCATGACAAACTAATATTCAGTAGAGAGTTCTAAGTGGAATGTTTATTGTTGAAGCTGAGACTGTGAAAGGCAGGTATCTGGGAGACCTTTCAAAGACAATAAATCTAAATTTGGCACTTTAATTCTGCATGGATACTCTGAACTGAATTGTGTGGCCAGAAAGGTGTATGTTCCAGTCAAGGGTGATTATATCTTGAGTTGGCTGCACCAGAAACTGTTGGGTGTATTTCTCGATCCTAATTTGAGTCTCCCTGAGTAGGTCAGAAAAGTGGATACCATGGTGGAGCAGTTTCAACACTTTGTCTTGTCTCTTTTATCTCTTTCAGATCACAGAGAATTCTCTCCAGGAAGTGCAAGGTTCACAATAGAAGAAGATTTTTTGGATGCTCAGGTAAGATGGGTCAGCGGGGGAAACACAGGTGGTGTCTTCACTGGACCTCAGATTTCTTAGCAAAGGGTGTGGTCCAAGGGAGTGGTATTTATACCCTCTTGAAATCACAGATGACTGCCACCATCAAATGGCTAGGTCCAGAACCTTATGGATTGCTACAGATGGACTGGCTTGTGCTGTTAATGTATATTTATTGACTTGTTTCAGAGCCTTATGGTTTGTATCTGAAACTTCTGTCTTGTTCAAGGACCTTCCGGTTCCAGATAGATTGCAATGTTATTTCAAAATCAATTAATAAGCTATTAGTTGAAAACCTTGTTTCCTTTTACCAGCAGACTTAAGTTATGTTTGTTCATTACAGTTCTATTACATTTTAACAATCGTGACTCCCCCCGCTCTCAAAGCTTTGGGAGCCATCTTTTTGCAACTCCACAAACATATCTAAAAAAACAACCCCTTTGTGGTGATTGGTACCTTATTTCCATGTACATTTTCTTGCTTCATTTGTTTTAATTTCTATTTTATTTACAGTTACATTTATTGCTTCTATGTTCAGCTGTGTGTTCTGTTGTATGCCCTCTGAACGTGACTAAACTCCTGCATTTTGAAATGTTTTTCTTTATAGTATTAGACTTACTGTTGGCCAGTTGGCCCCACTGTGTTTGTTATCAGTGGTTCTCTTTCTGTTGCTGTAGACACTTTATATAATAAACCATTTACTAGTTCATTAACTTATCTTCATGAGGTTCATTTAACTTCTTCAATTTGGCAACAAACTCTGTTCAATGTCCCCAACCATATATTTAGTGCAAAAATGAGAATTGGGCTACTGAGACGACTACCTTGCTTCCTGCCACTTTCCAACTTCTAGCCACAGTTGCATCTTACTGGCCAGTAATTATGGAGACAATGGGGAGGTCTCCAACAGCATCTTTGACTCAGAGAAGTGGTGGACTCACTTCCTTTTTTGATATTGGCAAAGGTAGGCTTTGATGCTATTCCTTGGTGTCCATACAACATTGGCAGTCATTACATCTCAACTTTGCTGAGAGCAACCTGGCTCTTCCGTTCCTAGGTGCAGTTATCTTCCGTTCGGATCTAAGCATAGTCATGTTTTTTACTGCAGTGAGCCCTCCAGCGATGTCATGCATTACGTCTGGCAATTTTGAAAAGTGCAGTTACACTTTTCAGTGTGGTAAATGCTCCGGCGGAGGGGTGTTTCCTGAGTAGCCATCTTGTATACTTTGTTGTAGTGCAGTTGTGCTCTCCAGGGCAGTCAGTCTTCCTGTGTGCTGCACATCACATGTTGTTAACTTTTAAGTAGTTTGTGAGGCTGCAGCACTGTTCTTTCCTTCAGGTTGCAGCTGTCATACATCTATCCTCGTTATCTATATTTTTTATCTTGCTGTACTTCAAAACTGTCAAGGTACTGGGTGTTTCTTTTATTTATTTCAACTTGCAGCAGTGTTGTAATCCACCACCATCATTGTTACAGAATCCAGGGGATCAAACTATGAAATGGACAAAATGGTTGGATTTGTTTAATAATGTAACAGTGGCTATTGAGGTAAGTTCATTCCGAGCTGGCATGGTTGTTATTAAATGCTATTGGCAACGAGGCTCAGGAGATTTTTGACCACTTACTTGAGTTCACTCCTCCTCAGGAAGTTGAGGATTATGATGAGTTTGTTGAAACTCTGGATAGACGGAAGTTACATTTCACAGTTGAGCCTGACATTATAATGGACCCTTTGAATTTGTGTTGCTGGCATCAATGGTCACCTGAGCCTATGGAGAATTATGTAGTGGCGCTATTAGTTTTAGCTGCTACGTGTGAGCTTGGCAAGAGTGTGGAACATTACATCAGCGATTGAGTAATTATGTATTGTTACAGCAAGAAAATCCAAGAACAATTACTCAAACATAAAAACCCTTCACTTATGGAAGCAATTGAAATTGCCAAGAGGATTGAGAGATCACTTAGGTGCTTTAAAATGTTGAATGAAGATAAGAAAAATCAGTTTGAAGTGGTGACCGTATGCAGCTACACTAGAAACAAGTCCATGAACGTCAAGAATGCTAAGTAGTGCAACAGAGAAATGTGTTCAAGATGTGGTTCAGGAACACATTTCAATAAAACTGCATTTCCTGCTATATTTAAATAACCTTTTAAGGGAAGGCAAGTTGGACTTTTTTCTAGCGTATGTTCTCCCTCCACCCTATCAGATTGGGAGTGCCCGACAGGCTGTTGGTGGTCTCGCAGTAGGCATTTTGATGCGGCCGCCACCACTGCAGTCGCCGTGCCTATATTTTGCATTGTGGAGGGTGCTGCTGGCTGCAGCACCCACCGCAATGCAAAAAAGGGAAACTTTTACATATACTTGCACTACGTGGCAGGCACCATGCGGACCCTGCCACATGGTGCAGGGATATGTAGGAGAGGCACATATGTCTGTGTCCAGGGGCCAGGGGGTAAAGGGGGCCGGCTAGGGACCCTCAATTTCCCTTCCCACCAGCCTTTTGATGGCATGTTCACCACCTCGGAAGTGATGGCGGAAAGGAACATCGTAATCTGTACGGTAGTGCTTAGTAGGCACCGCCACCATTGCAGGGGCTACAAGCCCATCCGCCGCCGCAGTGGTGGGCTCAAGGAGTGGCGGTCCTACCATTAACACACCGCCTGCCATCATAATGTGGTGCGTAGTGATTCAGGCAGTGGGACCGCCATCTACTGGCTGTCGGTGGCGGTCTCACCGCTATCATAATTGGGGCCTTACTTCTGGTTGTAGAGTATCAGGCAACTAACATTGATGCTGAGCCATGTGAACCACCTAATTGTGAAGTTTTTATAGATGATATTAAGACCATAATATTAGTAGACTCAGGGTCATCATTTTCCTTAATATGTGCTGCAGTGGAATGATAGAACCTTAGAGAATAATGACATGAAGGCTTATCGATATGGGAAGTCCACCATCAATATCTTTGCTTATTTTGTAGTGTCCATCTTGCTATTGCCTCACAATATTCCAGGCAAGAATTATGAAGATAAAAATGATCAACATGTCCTGGGTTGGAGACACCAAGGGAACTTACCACTTGCTATGGATCCAGTAGCTGACTTACTGGTGGATTGCATGTTCATTCAATAAGGTAATGAAGGAATTATTTTACAATATGAAAGTGTGTTTCATGAGGAGTTGGGGTTTGTCAAGGAATTTACTTAAAATTGTGCTTAATGCGGGTTCATATTCTATTAGACATAAACTTTGGGATTTCGGGTAATGCATCTCTCCCAAACAAAACTTGCTTCAAGAAATTGAAATAATACATGCACTCTCTTGTAGCAATCAGTTAAGATTGTACCTAGGATTATGTAAGTTTAATGCTAAATTTGTCAAGGGATTCCCTCAAACAGCATTGCCACTCATATAACTACTTAAAAAGGGTGAAACATTTTCTTGGCATCAGGAATGTAAACATACTTTTGAGATTCTCGC
>NW_028246061.1:17500-22357 GCF_964263255.1 Lissotriton vulgaris | reverse complement strand
ATATAAATTATATTTACTGCACCCGAGCACACCTGATCATTATTTCTATATATATTGTCTCCGGGGAATTTTTCCATAACAAAATATTAGATGACTTGAGATCAATTTCCCACGACTCAGCTCCAATAAAAGTACACTCTCCAATCAGATCTTGTGTGTTTTATTTCATATCAAACGTGTGTTGGCACGGCAGCAGCCGACGCGCGTTTCGCCCACAGGGCTTTTTCAAGGCTTGCTCACGAGTAGCGAATCAAAAAAACCTTTTTTGATTTTGGGATGCCAAAGCGTAGTATGTTGACTCGTTGAAGCGTTCGTACAAATGTATGATGTTCCCCATATGAAGATATGAGGTCAATGGTGCTGATTCCGGTGTAAGTTTGATAGGAATGGAGTCCCGGCGATTTATGGTGGCTGTGATTCAGTTAAATGTCAATACCGACTCGTCGGACCTTGATACGTCCAGTAGCCTTAGAAATGTAAGCGTTCTCTTCGGCGTGTCTCTCCTGGTTGTGACCT
Source organism: Lissotriton vulgaris (assembly GCF_964263255.1). NCBI lineage: Eukaryota > Metazoa > Chordata > Amphibia > Caudata > Salamandridae > Lissotriton > Lissotriton vulgaris. Next base: position 21,841 of record NW_028246061.1, on the reverse strand, counting down.
CGCAGAGCACACGACGAGCCGGTATTGACATTTAACTGACCTTGGAGAGTGTACTTTTAATGGAGCTGAGTCATGGGAAATTGATCTCAAGTCATCTAATATTTTGTTATGGAAAAATTTCCCGGAGACAATATATATTTAAATCGGATTATAGAAATAATGATCAGGTGTGCTCGGTGCAGTAGATATAATATTGAGTCAGGATTCTTGTAACCCATAGACTGATTGACACCCTAGTGGGTGGGTGCAAAAACACTCTTTTAGAGCACCCTCTACCTGAAAACGTGTAAAAGAAAAATCCTCCTTTTTCGGACTTAGAAGGTCAATAGATGTGCATTTCAATTTGACAGACCCACTTTATGTACTCTTGTATTTCCTTATATAAATTGTTTGTGCTTTACTTTTTTTCTTTGCTCATATTTTTATTGGCCCTTGCATGTCATGGGCTGTGTAGATCCATTCTGAAGACAAGACACAGTGAGGGTTTCCTCAATATACATACTGGATGCAAGTATTCTTTCTCGTGTGATCACAAGACATCACAAATGGTTTCTCTCCCTGTCTTTCAATCCTTCTTGTTCTCACGTTCTTCTACGGTTAAGGTTCTCTCCGGTTGTTCAAATATTCTTTTTGGCGGCACTTTTATTGTAAATAATTTGTGGTGTTTCACTAGTTAGGCTTTGACGAGACATGTATGTTAAGTTTTGAGATTTTAGTGAATATTTCCTTCTTGAATTCTTGTTTTAACAAACTAGACAAACAGATGTATTTGTTTTATCAACAGCCTTGAGAAAGTCGTTCTTACGACGAAACACATGTTGGCTGTGGATGTTCTACAATGACGTGTCAACCTGTAGAAACAAATATATGCTGCTTATTTTCTTGTCATTTAGATTGTAGTATGCTAGGTTGGCCTTTGGAAATTACAACACAATCCAGACCTGAGTTGGTCATGTTGTGTGGCGTTTTAGGCACCAAGTGAATTTTCCCGATTCATGCCCTTATATAGGTACAATTCACATTGCCCTAATATAGGCATAGAAATCAATCCCTTATTTAGACATAGCCCATGCAGACCAAATACAGGCATGGCTACTTCCACCCATACCAAACGTCACAACGATTTCTTGGGAAATCGGCTTAAGCAGTCAGGGACCTTCCCTTTCTTGAATATTGATTTGTCCAAGAACTCATGTACTTTACAAAGAACTACTATCCCCTAGGGGTTCTTTCCTGACATTAGTATGCCTGACTTTACGTCAAACTAGACACCTTCATGGTATAAATATGCCTTCACTTGCTCTAGCAAGACACAGTGGTTCGGAGCAGTTAGACTATCTACTTGCCCGACGCAGCTCGCCACAGCAAGTACCAAAGGAAGCCGACCCTCCAGCTGACACACTGATCGAGAGGCTGCATTTCTCTTGGTGAGAATCCAGCTCCAGTGTTTCCAAGCTCCCCTTGCGGGGTGTTAGGAAATCGAGTCCCTAGACTGAGATACCAGACCTCCTTCATTCTAAACTAAGGTATGGAGATGATAAGAACCTAGTGAAATCTTGGATAGATTCTTGGCAAAGAAAACTAGACCTATGCTACACAATACTTACTTCTTCCCGCGTGCTAGACTTAGGTTAGGTACATTGGGGTAGGCGTATTTTAGAAGCACCAGTTGAGCATATTTAGCCATTGTTATTTATGTTTGATTTATATATTGTTTATAAACCACACAATGATCTTACAGTATTATTTCATAATATTGTTCTCGCTTCACGCATTATACTTTGCAATCTGCAATACAATTGTAGCAGTTCACTTTTCTTGCATGAGAAAGAAGACTGTTCAATAAAACCTTTTATTGAAAACGCCTGTGTCTCTATTTTTCTGCAGCTCTATTGAAACAAAGCATGCACGATTGACTGCGGTGAAATACTTATCTATTGTTTCCGCAACTCTAGATATATATTTCCTATTCTTGGGAAACACAGTTTGGTTTGTTCAGCGTTGAAGGATACAGTGTTCCAAAATATTGTGCAACCTTATCTTTGTTTCCTTGAAACTTGCTCTGCAACATTCATTAAACAATATCAAATAACGGCAACAGCACCGAGAATGTTACAGGTTTCCAAGAAGATGACACGGATGCTATAATCATCCCAGAGAATTTAAGGAAAGCCATCACTATAAAACTTATAACAAATGGCCTATCATCTTGTGGTGGTAAGGTAATATTTATAATAGATGCACATAAATATCGTCAGATAGAGTTATTCCATTCATGGATTATCTTCCCTGAAGCAAATTCCGTATCACATGTGTTTCACTTCTACAAAGAAAGGAACATCCAACGGGATACATTCCTTTTAAGGATATTGAAATTCCACTAACTTACCAAGAGCGTGCGCTCTAGTGTAAAGGCACCCTACAATATCAAAATCACATTACCAGGCTCGGTCCACTAGGTAGTCCAGGAGCAACATGGTCGGTATTAGCCAGCTATACACCACATCCTGCCATTGAAGAAATGTCAGATGCGGAACTATTAGTTTGACTAATAGCGGGGTGCCGCTCGCAGCAGAGGACTTTGGCTTTTTGGTGGCTTGGGCGATTCCTGTGGGACGGGACGCGAGAACCAGCAGCCCTCCACAACCCTCAGCTGTGTGCCTCTTCCCGCCCCTCCCTCTATGTATTGAAATACTGCTCGCGGCCCCCGCTTCGCGGGAGCCGCTTGCAGCAGTGGACTTTGGTTTTTTGGCGGCTTGGGCAATTCCTGCGGGACGGGACTGCGAGGACCAGCAGCCCTCCACAACCCTCAGCTGTGTGCCTCTTCCCGCCCCTCCCTCTGTGTATTAAAATACTGCTCACGGCCCCGCTTCGCGGGAGCCGCTCACAGCAGTAGACTTTGGTTTTTTGGCGGCTTGGGCGAATCCTGCGGGACGGGACTGCGAGGACCAGCAGCCCTCCACAACCCTCAGCTGTGTGCCTCTTCCCGCCCCTCCCTCTGTGTATTGAAATACTGCTTGTGGCCCCCGCTTCGCGGGAGCCACTCTCAGCAGTGGACTTTGGCTTTTTGGCGGCTTGGGCGATTCCTGCGTGACGGGACTGCGAGGACCAGCAGCCCTCCACAACCCTCAGCTGTGTGCCCCTTCCCGCCCCTCCCTCTATGTGTATATAATTATTTACGCCTACTGCTACGCGGGACGCACGCAGGTGTGCCGGGCGAAGCCCGGGCCAAGGGCAGCCCGTTTGAGCCCGTTCGAGAACGGAGGAGACCGGACCGGGTCATCTCTCTTTCATCTTGTCCGGCCCACTCGGAGGTGGAGTGGGCTCTGTGTAAGTCCTCAACCATTACTACATCTCTAGTTGGGGGAATGGCTGGGCGGGAGAGCAGGAGCAAGGCACTGACTTCGGGTGGCTCCGTAAGAGGTACATTGGATAATTTTATTATTAGAGCCAACTCATTGTTATCACATGAAATAACTCTGATGGAGCAGCGTCTCTCCCAAGAAATTGCCACAGCAAAGAGATCCTCGCTGGGTCATATAGCAGATGCAAGTACACCGGAGCGAAGATCAAACTTGCTTGCAAATGAAGCCCCCGAGCTCTGTGAAAATTCATTGACTATCGAGACTTCACGGGTCTTGGGCACCGTAGCATCATCCGGTGAATCTTTGCTTCCACCTATACCCGAGACCAATTTAGTACCTAACTCGGTTGACATTTTGCCAGTTGATAGCCCTGAAAGACCCAATATCCGGCAGCTATGGGGGAATCGGGAGGGGGCAGTACCAAAGAGAAAACGAGGTGCTCAAACATTTGGACGGAGAAAGTCAAAACATGCAAACAATTCTAATAATTCTGATCCTGCGGGCCTGGGTAAGGTTAAGGAGGCTCCTATAGTTACCATTGTAGCAGCTACCCCTCCATTACTAATCTCACCTACACCACCTTCAGGTGAGATAAATATTAGTACTACAACACCCACAAGGGAGGACATATCTATTATAAATATGATTGACCTCCTGAGGTCTTTACTCAATCCCTTAGAAGCTAGGCTCTCTCAGATAGAGTTAAGGTTAACAAAAATTGAAAAACTCACTAAAGCTACTGCAGACCGCTTGAAAAAGGACAAGATCATGTTGGTGGGTGGGCAGACTAATAATACCCAGGGGGGGGGCATCAACACAAAATCCTAACCCTTTATTGACTTCGTGTCACACAGTGGAGTGTATCTCCAATAGGAGCCCCCCTCCTACTCTTCCTGTTAGTGCCCCCAAACTGGCTAAAAAGCTTAATTCGAACAACATGCCAGACGCACAAGTGAGGAGCACCCCAACAAAGAAA
>NW_028246061.1:0-12500 GCF_964263255.1 Lissotriton vulgaris | reverse complement strand
AATTTTAAACCATTATAAAGTAGTGCAGAGGGTTAGTGTGTATGCTGCAAAAGAACTTGTACCATGCCGATCACAGTACTGAGTGAACTATGAGTAGCGCTATGAAAATGAAATGCACATCTATAAGGGAATGTGGAGAGACGAGGGGCACTGTTGGAGGGTGGCAGTGCGGGAATTCGTGGAGAAGAATGTCGGGTGGGGGGGTGGGGAGCATGGGGCAAAAAAAGGCTGTTGCTATGGGCGCCACCCGTGCTAAAGCCGGCCCTGGCGGCGTAATAATATAATAGAAATACCTTGCGTTGAAATACGCCACTAGAGGGTACTGCACATTTAAAAACACAGCGTGACCCTGAGGCACAGCAACGTTTCACCAGTCTCAAGCAACAATAGTTTAAATACGAATCACGAGAATTTCAAGTTTTTTCTATTGAAGTTGGTGCTACACAGTACGATTATGGCGGAATATGAGCACATTTGAAGTGCAATCAAAAGCTATACTGTATGAACGAGATCCATTTTAGACTGATGCCAGAACTTAACCTCGCGGTTCGGTTTTACTCCGTGGGTGGCAGGAGTGCATAAAAAACAAACAAGAACTTGGCAGTGCTGTGGGGAGGGGGGGGAGGAGAAATGCGAGACACGGCCTGGCAGCCGTGAAGTGTGAAGCAGTGGGCGGGGGAGCGGAGCCCTTTGAAGTGAAGCTCTCTGAGGCAGGCGGCTCGGGAGAGAGGCAAAAGCGCGTGCTTGTGTTCACGTGAACTGTTTGAAATCCGCCGATAGTTTGAGAACTTATTTTGGCCATTATAATTCTCCCCTATCCGTTCCTTGCGGTATGGGATAGGCGAGACCTAAAAATACATCTACCATGGATCAAATTTTTCGCCTGACCTTATTGTTTTGGAAAACCGTCAGGATAGAGGGTGGCAGCCTCTACACGGTCTTCGTGGACCTACTAGCTGACTTCGATCTGGTCCCACGCGGAAACTATGGTCTGTGCTCCTTGAGCTGGGTATCCCATCTCAACTTCTGAATACACTGATGAGGCTTCATGAAGTGAACTTCACACGGGTTAGGTGTTGGAAGAATGGAATGTTGTCATCTAGTTTCCCCGTTGACAGAAGGGTAAGGCAGGGGTGTGTTTTGTCACCTACCCTGTTTTGCCTCTATGTCAATGGGGTAATTGCCCATCTGAATGGTGTACCGAACACCGATGCCCTTACGCTTGCAGGCAGCAGGGTGCCTGCGATCATGTTCGCAGATGACACCCTCCTGCTGTCCAAATCTCCAATGGGGATACAACGCGTGTTGAATGGATTTGAGGCATTTTGTGGTGAACGGGGTTTGGAGATAAATGCTCTCAAAACTAAATGTATGATCTTTAATCCCCCCCGCCACCACACGTCCAAACCCTAGCATAGGTACTACCAGATTGGAAAGGGTCCAGATTTTTGAATATTTGGGGGTAAAAATAAACGAGAGCATGACGTGGGCCCTCCAACAAATTAAATCCCAACTGAAACTGGCCCAACTTGCTAGGGGTATCCTTAAGCTCTCCAACACATCGACCATTAAGCCTATTGGTCCACCCTTGGAGATCTATAAAATGCAAGCAAGGGGGGTGGTCACCTATGGCGGTGAACTTTGGGGCTACTCATGTAGGTCTGAGATCACTAAAACCGAAAACAAATTCCTAAGACAACTGTTGGCCCTACCACCTAGTACTCTTCTTCTACCCCTGAGGCTCGATTTGGGTCTCAGATCAATAGACGAGGAACTAGGCCTCAAACCGTTAAGATTCTGGCGTAGGCTTTGGACAACACCTCTAAACTATAGGCAGGAACTCCAAGAAATTTTAAGTCTACCAAATGCAGGGAAAATCCCATGGCTTGTGTATATTAAGAATGAATGTGGGAAGCTGGGAGTGCCAACATTGTGGTCCGACCCCGAGCCTGGTTGCAAAGCGGTCTCACGCAAGCACCTGGCTAGACTATTTTACGATAGTAAACTAACTGCTGTTTTTCACAATCCTCAGATCGGTACCCTAACCAAATGCTTTCTACGGGTTAAAGATTTTTACCATTTTGAGTGTGTCATGGATGACATTTATCCTATTTTAACTAGAAAGCTGTACCTACAATGGAGATATGGCACTTTCGCGATTAGAGTCTTTACCAGTAGATGGTCCCCATCCTCCCCATAAAATTACCCTGGTTGCAACTGTGAACTAGAAAATTATTTACATATTCTTTACTTTTGTCCGGTTTACCAAAAGTCTAGGAGGTACTGGCTCATACATTTGTGCAAAAACTTGGGGTTTACTCATTGTATGCAATCTTACAGAATATTTAAAACAGAGTTATCAAGACCCATTGTATTTGCTGTGTCAAAATTTCTGGCAGCTATGTGGCACAAGCGTAGGTTTTTAATTACCACTGCATAAAACTGTTTACAAGAGCATACTGTAATCAATTGTTACAGATGGCGCAAGGGATACATTGCTAATTTTATGTTTTTAGGCTACAACTCTTACAGTGTATTTTAGATATGTACTTGTTTAAACACTGTTACTAATTCATTCTGTTTTTTAACTGAATTAATGTGTCATCCATGCATATTGTATTTTAAACGTGCTTCGAATTTCTTTATTGGCTAAATTTGCCGAAATAAAGATATGATGATGATGATGAAAACAACTAATAAAAATCCATAGACAATTGGTTCAATATGTCATGCGGACTCTAACAATCCAGCCTCCTATAAAGATTCAACAACACGCCCCTTACCAGTGGAACACAAATAAAATTACACCAGAGACTATACAATCAGTCATTGGTAAATTACCCGCAAAAAGGGAACAAATTCCATTGTGGATAGCTCAAAAAATTACTCAAATCGAGGCAGTATTTCCTGATACTACCCCTCATGAGAAACACAGGATTCTAACAATCTGTTTACCAATGGGGATTGCACCCCACTTGGAGGACTGCGACACTTGAGGTACAGTCTTTACTGTAATCTGCACCAAAACACATGGTGTTCCGTCTATGGCAGTAATACCAGACGTCCTGAAACAAATTAAAAATGAATACGTGGCAGAACCTGCTTTAAATCTAGGTATGAAATTACTGAAAGATTTCAAACAGGTCTAAATAATAATATTAGCTAATATTAAAGGTGAAGCAGCATCTGTGGTGATCCGCCAAAAGATAAGAGAATTTGAGGTAACTGAGCAACCACAAGAACTAACCAGAATGATCGAGAAATCCTATGAAGAACTATTTAGAGACAGTTTGGGTGGTAAACCAGTGAAACCCCAACTGACTAAAAGTTCTGAAAAGGTTTTTATTAAAAACACTCTCACTCTTCCAAAAAAGAAGTGGGAAAGCACTAAACAAACTTCCAAAGAGAAGCGTTCTCAATCCCGTGGTAGGTCTCCTCAAAAGGAGCCCTCTGAAAGGAGGTATAACCTGAGGAACAGGGATAATTTGAGAAAACCTGATAGATATCAAGATACTGATACATGTTCCTCTCGTACCTTTCAGACTTCATCACAGAAATCCGAAAGAAGAGGACGAACAAAACACAAGGAAGAATGCGTGAAGTCCAAAGACAACCAGCACATTCCAAGAAATAAGAAAACCCAATTCATCAAAAAGAAGGTAGCAGGTCTAAAAATCAGACATGCCGAGGATCTTGAGGACACAACTCAAAAAAGGGGAGTGGGCTCAGACAATGTTAGACAGCACAACAGAAGTAACCGTAGCTCGCAAGATCTTGAAGGATAATCTGGAGATAGTGGATTTAAATGAGTACATCCAAGTTGAAACTTCACACACCAGGGTTAGTGTACCCCACAAGTTATATGAAGTAACACTCCGGATGGAGGGGGACATAACTAAAAAAATAAGAGCACTCTTTTGGGAGAAGTGCTCTAAGGGCTATGACATTCTTGTAGCTGAACGAGACTGGCCACCTGAATTTGTCAGGGAGTGCCCACATGGCGAAGAAATAGTTATGCCAGCCTTCTCAAATCCCATTCCAATTCATAAAAAATACACATATGCCAGAAAATGAGCTGTGGCCCAGGCTCCAGCATTATATGAAAATCATGTGGGATGGGATGAGGACTCTCCTCACCATTAAATCCAGTTAAAAAATCAACCTACTGCACAGAGGCAGTATCCAGTTAAGCAAGAAGCTAAAAAACAAGTTAACTTGAATACCAAGGGGTGATTGAAACATGCACCTCGTCAATGAACAATCCTTTGTTTCCTGTCTCCAAACCAGACAATTCATATTGTCTAGTATTGGATTACAGACACTTACACTCTTGTTGCAAAAACTTTGCAGTACAAAATGCACATAGTGCAGCTCTAATGAATAACATAGTGCGTAAAAAATATAAAACCACATTAGATATTTTGAATGGGTTTTTCTGTCAAAACATTGCACCTGAAAGCAGGCATTTGACCGCATTCTCAATTATCGGGACACAGCGACAATTTTGCCGTCTCACCCAGGGATTGAAGAATAGTTCAAGGTTATTTTCAGCCAGGGTAACAGAGTTACTACAAACGTACGATGATGAGGCATTATCTTATGTCGATGACATCTATCTTACAGACAACGATTTGGACATACACTTGAAAAGAGTGAACACCATAATAATTGGGTTCGCATCTAAGGAGTATAAATTCAATTTTAAGAATTCACGAATTGCCCACCTCAACGTCCTATTTTTAGGCTTCGAGTTATCAAGTGTAGGCAAAAGCCTGGCAGCTAATTTTCTAGAAAAATGTGCGCTGCTCCGACCTCCAAATACGCTGAAAAACTTACAGTCAATTCTAGGTTTCCTGAATTTTGGAAGGACTTCTGTTCTGAATTACGCAAAAAGGGTAAAAACTCTCTACGAATTAATCAAACCTGATTTAAAACCAACTAATTGTACTCAAACACACACAGAAATTCTGTGTTCAGTCCAAACAGACCTGCTAGTAAAAACACAATTACAGAAACGCGAAAAAGTGCACAACCTTGTGATCTGAATCATCCCAGGGAGATGCGGATTCAAGTACCTGACCTTTAATGAAGGAGAAACGGTACCAATAGCATACAAATCACACAAGCAGAAATGAAATTCACTTCTACTGAGAAAATTCTAACAGCGGTGCAAACTTCAGTAGCAAAAGAGAGAGCCCTCGCACAGGGAAAATGCATAATGATCGTTACACCTGTACCTGCCTTAGAACCAGTAACAAAAGCAAGCATTCCCAATGCAAAAGCTTTACATTCAAGATTGATACAATGGGTTTACTCTCTTGCTGCAACAGACGTTGAATACGTGTTTGACCCATACTTGAAAACACAAGATTTTCTCGAATAAAAACATGAATGTCCTCTGCCAACCGAGATTCTGCCTCTAGAAAATTACGGCTGTATAATATATACAGATGGATCAGCACAACCCGCAATTGGGGGTAAACAAGCCTATAGTGCTGCGTGCGCGATTGTTAAAGGTCGGTGGCGCGAAGGCAAATTTAGACCTAAAGGTGGCACAATTAAGCATAAAATGCTTTGGGAACAAGTAGTTCTTTTACAGAAAGAACTACAAAAGACTCACCTGATACACAAACTGAGTCATCAGCGTGATGGCGTTCACGTTGCAGGGAATTCATTGGCTGATGAAGCCGAGAAGGCAGCTGTGCAAACGGCTTCCGTTGCTGCAATCACTCGGTCAAAATCAAAAATAGACAGCAAAATAATGCAAGCTGTCACTGCTTCAATCAAAGACAGTGGTAAGACACTCCCGAAAGACTTTCCAGTATAGTACTCATATATAACTGATGCGAATAATGTTCCTTTTGCTCAAATCCCTGGAGTGGGGGACAGAGCAATTCCAAACATGGAACACAGTTTAGGACTAATCTTAGCAGCACATAAAGGGCTCGTCTCTGCACACGCAGGAGTTCCCGCCACAGTATCTTTCTTAAAAGAGAGATATTGGTGGCCACGCATGAGGAAACAAACTAGAAACTATGTTCTAGAATGTGAAATCTGCCAAAAAATGAAAGTTTCTACAGTGACGCGACCTGCACAGACGCCCCTTCTGATTTCAGATAAACCACTAGTGTGCGTTTACATGGACCACTGTGGTCCCTTAATAAGGGATGGCAACTTATAAATATATCATGGTCGCAGTGGATTCCTGCACAAGATTTATTTGGATGTGGCCCCAGCACTCGGCTGACGCTAGAACTGTTATAAAGGATTTGTGAGTCTTTATCGGCACATACGCAATCGGCACGCTACATTCTGACCAGGGTCCTGCATTTAGCTCTCAAGCTTACAAAGAGGCCATGGCTAGCTTGGGCATAGCATTGCAGTATTGTAGTCCCTTCTATCCTGACGGTAATGCGGTAGTGGAAAGAAAAATACGTGGCATAAAGCAATCCATAACAGCTAAGGTATTAGGTTTGGGTGATGGGTGGGTCAAACATCTAATAAGTGTCCAATGTAGTCTTAACAATCTGCCAAGGAATTCTCTGGGTGGAATCACTGCATATGAATTACTATTTGGCACTGGAATGATAGTCGAAGACCTCGATTGTCAAACTTCAGTGGTAGAACAAAAACTCTTTGATGTCAAAGATTGTTTTGCTGTTTTACAGGACTTAAATGAAACAAGAAGAAGTCTGAGTAACACAACACAGAAGCCAACGACCACTGAAGAAAAACCACCTGTCCCAGCAAGACCTGTCTGGATTCCTAAGATTGGGGATCTAGTCAGGGAAAAGATCGCGGTGAAGAAGGAATTTGGGCCTTCTTACAGAAAAGCAGTAACTGTCTTGGCAATCCAAGGAACAAGATCAGTAGTACTACCGCCCCTTGCTGGTAAAAAGGAGAACCGAGTCGTGTCCATCGACCTGGTCAAACCACAACATGTGGCCAACAGTAAGCTAAGTAGTAGGCCCAGTGGACTCCCAAGATGTAGCAGGAGACCAAATCGTGCTACTACCCAAGAGGTTCAGACTGAAAGACTTATCACCTTTGATAAACCTGCAGTAAGAAAAGAAGGACTGTGTAACAAAGCCATGGAACTCGTGCCTCTTGAAACCCAAATAACAGTTCGTCAAGAAACACCTGTCTACAATGATGTAGCCTCTGACTAAACCAATATGACAAAGGAAAAAGCAACCCCAAAAACTAATAACAATCCTTATGCAATTCCAACAATTGACAGAACTGCCTCTGGCTATTTCATCAACATTGATACATTTCCTGAGGATCCCAGTGAACCTGAAGAAACACCAGTAAATAAAACTTTCAAAGAAAAAATAACAGAACTCTTTCATCAACTTGAAAAAACATATCTGGTTTCACCATAGATTGAATTTTGGATTGTGTTAGGTGTACTTTTCCTCCTGCTCTGGCTCATTCTGGTTTTAAGCTTGGGAAAAATTATAGATGGAAAATACAGTACAATGGACACAGCAAGTCAGAAAATCAACGTATTCCTAAAACCTCACAAATCATCTCATCATGAAAAAAGAGACCTGTCATCACTAAACATCACAGCCGTTCCTATACCTGGTGGTATAGCATGGGATAGAACTGATTATGACATCTATGGCCCATTCCACACCAGTTCAAGGTTTCTTTAAGTGACTTTGTATCACCCAGCACATTTTCTGATGATTGGGACTTTGAAACTATTAACCCCTTCCGTGCGGGGCTGTTTCCCCCGCTGTGCTGGGGGGCGCACGCACAGCGCCCCGGTGCTCATGACGTGGTCAGCTCGTCATGAGCCACGGCGCTCCGGTGCTCATGATGAGCTGAGCTCGTCATGACCACGCCCATTCCATTCGAACGCTCAGCACAGCAAGGGAATTAGCCCAGCGTGCGAGCGTTCCATTTAACGGGCGCGATCATGACAAGCTCAGCTCATCATGAGCACCGGAGCGCGAAGGCTCATGACGAGCTGACCTCGTCATTAGCACTCAAGGTGTTAATAATATGATGTCAGATTTAGAAATGTCTGCAAAATCTACAGAACATGACTATTTAGAAGGGTCATCAGATTATGAACAAATGTATTGTTTTAATCATTATGGTCACCATTATTTGCATAAATCTGCAAGCCCTAGGAATGTTTTTACATATAATCAATGGGAACATTGTCCAACGTCTCCAAAAGGCAGCTCAAAAACATTTTATGAAAAGTTTCCGTACTTCTCAGGGTTTAATGTTACAAATCCAGAAACATTTTATTTCAAAAATGTAAATAAGACAGGAAGGAAAACAATGTTGACCAATACTAAACAAATTCATTCTGCAAACTTGTATGCTCAGATGTCTACATTAGGTTTTGACTTTTGGAAAGCCAACATTGAGACAAAAACTGTCTGAGGCACGAAAGACTGGCAGGTGCAAGTTTTAGAAGCCTTGTTCAGAGCCTGCATAATACCAGAACAAATAATGTTTTTAAATGACACTGTTCAACAAACTTTTTGTCTTGGCTTACCTAGACCCACTTCTGAGAGTAATGATACTACAGAAAAGGAGGTAGACATACTCTATATTTTGAAACAAAACAGAACAAATCCTGATTGGAGAAAATGGTTATTCTGGCCCACAGACAATAATAACTGTCACGATAGATTCCTGAACAAAACACAGGGGTTAAAACTGAACAGGCCAGATCAAAGATATTTCCAGAGACAACATCCAGGGATAGTAACAACATACAGTGTAGGAAAACTATGCCTTGAGTGGCTACAGACATCCACACTACCAGAAATCAAACAACACTAATCTTTACTTAAAGAAGGCAATGATTTGCGAGATTTCTTAATGGGGCCTCGCAAACCACGTCAAAAACGTTTCATATACGCCGGTAGATACGCTAGGTACAACGAAGCTTGGAAAATAACGCAAATGGAAACTGCAGAAAGAATACAAGAAATTGATCGTATTAATTTAGAAAAAGCTCTCTCTGTAGTGGACAATGGGTTAACGACTCTGTCCTCCAGAATATATACATTGGACAGCATTGTATCCTCTGCAATTGACATAATAGAACAGGATTTGCTAATGTTGCAACATGGCCAGTCCCAACTACGTTCTATAATGCAGCTAGGTTGGACTTTACAATATCTGCGTTCAGGCTACGTGCCATGGCGTCTAATCAACACAACGTCATTGTTTGCTGTACTTAACTTTACAGATAAACAAATCTCTTTGGCACAAAGAGGAGCAGACTATACAGTGCTGAGCATTGAAAAACTGGAAAGATTACAATTGACAGTTTCTGAGAAGCCTGTCATTGAATGGATAATTCATGGCACCATCATGATACCAGTGACGATTTTCAAATTACAGTATTGTCTACAGTATATACCAGCGGGCCTTTATGAAAGGTTGGGTAAAGAATACATTAAGTCGACCTGGACTTTACCTTACACACACAAATGTTGGAATAAGGGAAAAGAGGTATTTCTCAGTGGTAAAAGTTGTAAGAACTCACTAAGTGGTACACTTTTGTGCCAAGGTATTAATTTACATGGAGCCTGCGACGGTTCTGCAAATAACTTCTCTTGCCACCTGCACGGTACACCCTTCACAGTGATAGAACCCATTTTCAGTCAGCTATCCAATGGAAGCTACTTTATGCTCAATGACTACAGCTGCTGTGGCATGTTGCCAGGAAAACTTTATCTCGTTAGTGTGTCATCCAGGGTCACTTGTTGTATGCAAGTATTGTATCCAAAGAGCAAGACAGACAGTGGGACGGCATTATGGCCTTCATTGAATATCTCTTCTATACAAATTGATACTTTAAGCAGACTAAAAGCCATTCTTTTGCAAAAGACTGTGCCACTGACCTCGTCTAGAAAAATGTATGATCTGCAAGTTGCAAGGACTTCTGCAGAGATACATGCATTATTATCTATGAACTGCCCAGTACATTTTGCAGAAATGTTAAGTCAAATCTTAAACATGTCTGATACAAGTGGCATCGCATATGTATTTAAGATGATTTTTTTGGGACTGTTAACACCATTCGAAGCAGTCCTCTGCATTTTTCCAAATTTTATGCACTCTGTGTTCGGCGGGCTGCCTCTCATTTTGGGACTCGTAGAAGGAATTCTATTCTTATTCCTTTTGCTTTGATATGGCAAGTCTAGTCACCGGCGATACCCAGACTACCATGGAAGGGACCATCCTTGCCATGAGGTATCGTGAGAGAATTACACAGATTCTTGGCTTGGCTCATTTAAGAGATATGAACACAACCTGGTTTCTTTCATTCAGACCAATCTGGCAAGACTGCATCTTACCTGTTCTACGATGCCTGCTTTGCGGAAAAGAATGCATGTTGGACATTTGTCTTACACTTCCATCAGTCCTGCCATCGGATGTTGATGCCTTGCTAGGTCCAATAACGACTCATGCATCGGTTGTCCCCAAGGGCTTCCAATCCTGATGATGGCATTCATTGAGGTCTCACCAGTAAGTCTAACTGAGGGTGAGATACGAGGAACAACAGGCACACAGGTACCATCTGATATGAACACTGCTAATGCGGACCTGGCGCTGACGGCAATGCTTCTCATCTGTGCACATTTGATCTGCTTGATCAAGTAGTTCCACTTTCACCTACTGTGGTAGAATATTTCTTTGCCAGCCTAGATGATCTGATGTTTTCTCCTGACACCGAGAATAACTTTTGATTTATGCACACAGCGTTCCCTGAACTCTGAAATTCGTCTCTCACTTTTTCAAAACAAAAACTTCTAACTTTGGAACTCAATTTTTTTTTTACACAACCAATTGAATTTTTCTCTCCAAAACATTGAACTTTTTGGCACAGACTAATCTGCTTAAAGTAGAACTATTCTTAGAGAACAAGAAATTCTTTTTGAACACTTCCTAGAGAAAATATTTGACCTTGTCCTCAATACTATAACCATTGATATGCTATGTTATGTTATGAAATGGTCTTAACCGTTTTTTCAGAATTTAAGAGCCGTTTTCATAAATATAAGTACATGATTCATTCAGTTTGCATTTCAGATACCATACTTTATGCTTAGAATGACATAACTTCCTTAAATGCGTACTGTAGGAATGCTCATTTTCTCGTGTACAACCATTTTAAGTGCATTTCATGTATTTTGGGGTGGGATTGTAAATACTAGCTTTAGAGATGTTCAGTTCTTATATGTTTAGCTTTTTTGAACTTAAGATCATGGAGTGGGTGTTGTAAACGAATCTAGGACCCTAGTGTAAATTTTCCCGATTCATGCCCTTATATAGGTATACATTATCCAATCCTTATATAGGCATAGAAAGCATTACCATATTTGGCCTGAGCCTTGCAGCCCAAATGCGGCATGGCTACTTACACTAAAGTCTGAGAATCAACAACGATTTCTTGGAAAAACCCGCATTCAGCAGCTAGGGACTTCCCTCTGCTTGAATATTGATTTATCCAAGAACTCTTGGAGTTTTCATAGAATTGAGTCTTTGTGTGACATTATTAAGTCCAATCATACGTCAAACTCGGCACCTTCAAGGTATAAATATGCCTACATTTGCCCAAACACACAGTGGTTTGGAGCAGATCGACTAACTACTTGCCCGACGCCCTGCAGCAGCAAGTGCCGAAGGAAGCCGACCCTCCAGCTGACGCACTGAGAGACTCTGTCTTTTCTCCTGCCGAGAAATCCAGCTCCAGTGTTTCCGGCTTACCCTTGTGGGTATCTGGGAAATCGAGTCCTGAGAGAGAGATACAAGACCTCCTTCATTCTAAAACCAAGGTACGGAGCTGATTAGACCCTTAGAGAATTCTTGGAATAGATTCTTGGCAGAGAACTACTAAACTTAAGCTACTCCTAACTTACTTCTTCCCTAGTACTAGACTTAGGTTAGGTACACCGGAGTAGGCGTATTTCAGAAGCACCAGTTGAGTACTTTTAGTCATTACTTTATCACTGTATGTATTTTATACATTTTAGGCAACTTGTAGCTTAGAAACCATATCATGCTTTTACAGTACTACTTTATAATACTGTTCGTATTATATTCCTTGTACTTTATAACCAGTATTGCTATTGTAGCAGTACATTTCTTATGCTTGAGAAAGAAGACTGTTCAATAAATACTTTTTATTGAAAACGCCCGTCTCTCTATTATAAACGAAGCAAGCACGATTGACTGAGTAAAATAGTTAACTATTGTTTCCGCGACTCTAGAGATTGATTTCCTATTCCTGGTAACTAAAGTTGTCATGTTTATGTGGTTGCCAGAAACTAATCCTTCTTGTTTATTCAAGAAAGTTTCTAGTGACCTCTGAGCTAGCTGGCACTCACAATTAAGTTTATTATATACGATAGAGACCTAGTCGACTTCAGTCCTACGTCTAAACTATAGTATATGTTATTCCAATGAACAGAGCCTATTGGGAATATAGGAACTACACTACACCAGCATGGGAAATA
>NW_028246060.1:0-22444 GCF_964263255.1 Lissotriton vulgaris | reverse complement strand
GAAAAACAAGGGGGAAACGAGTGAAACAGAGGGCAGAAGGGCACAAAAACAAGGGGAAAACGAGTGAAACAGGGCAGATGGCCACAAAAAACGAGGGAAACAGAGGGCAGAAGGGCACAAAAAATAAGGGGAAAACGAGTGAAACAGAGAGCAGAAGGCCACAAAAAACAGGGCAGAAGGGCACGAAAAAACAAGGGAAAACAGAGGGCAGAAGGGCACGAAAAACAAGTGGAAAACGAGTGAAACAGGGCAGAAGCTCACATAAAAAGAGGGAAACAGAAGGCAGACGGGCACAAAAAACAAGGGGAAAACGAGTGAAACAGAGGGCCGAAGGCCGCAAAAAACGAGGGAAACAGAGGCAGAAGGGCAAGAAAAACTAGGGAAGCAGAGGGCAGAAGGGCACAAAACAAGGGGAAAACGAGTGAAACAGAGAGCAGAAAGCCACAGAAAACAAGGGAAACAGGGCAGAAGGGCACGAAAAACAAGGGGGAAACGAGTGAAACAGAGGGCAGAAGGGCACAATAACAAGGGGAAAACGGGTGGAACAGAGGGCAGAAAGGCACAAAAAATGAGGGAAACAGAGGGCAGAAGGGCACAAAAAACAAGGGGAAAACGAGTGAAACAGAGGGCAGAAGGGCACAAAAAACAAGGGGGAAACGAGTGAAACAGAGAGCAGAAGGCCAAAAAAAACAAGTGAAACAGAGAGCAGAAGGCCACAAAAAAACGAGGGAAACAGAGGGCAGAAGGGCACAAAAAACAATGGGAAAACAAGTGAAACAGAGGGCAGAAGGCCACAAAAAACGAGGCAAACAGAGGGCAGAAGGGCACAAAACATGGGGAAAATGAGTGAAACAGAGGGCAGAAGGCCACAAAAAACAAGGGAAACAGAGGGCAGAAGGGCACGAAAAACAAGGGGAAAAGGAGTGAAACAGAGCAGAAGGCCAAAAAAAACAGTGAAACAGAGAGCAGAAGGCCACAAAAAACAAGGGAAACAGAGGGCAGAAGGGCACGAAAAACAAGGGGAAAATGGGTGGAACAGAGGGCAGAAAGGCACAAAAAACTAGGGAAACAAAGGGCAGAAGGGCACAAAAACAAGGGGAAAATGGGTGGAACAGAGGGCAGAAAGGCACAAAAAACAAGGGAAACAGGGCAGAAGGGCTCAAAAAACAAGGGGAAAAAGAGTGAAACAGAGGGCAGAAGGGCACAAAAAACAAGGGGAAAAGGAGTGAAACAGAGAGCAGAAGGCCAAAAAAAACAGTGAAACAGAGAGCAGAAGGCCACAAAAAACAAGGGAAACAGAGGGCAGAAGGGCACGAAAAACAAGGGGAAAATGGGTGGAACAGAGGGCAGAAAGGCACAAAAAACTAGGGAAACAAAGGGCAGAAGGGCACAAAAAACAAGGGGAAAACGAGTGAAACAGAGAGCAGAAGGCCACAAAAAACAGGGCAGAAGGGCACGAAAAACGAGGGAAACAGAGGGCAGAAGGGCACGAAAAACAAGTGGAAAACGAGTGAAACAGGGCAGAAGCTCACATAAAAAGAGGGAAACAGAAGGCAGAAGGGCACAAAAAACAAGGGGAAAACGAGTGAAACAGAGGGCCGAAGGCCGCAAAAAACGAGGGAAACAGAGGCAGAAGGGCAAGAAAAACTAGGGAAACAGAGGGCAGAAGGGCACAAAACAAGGGGAAAAACGAGTGAAACAGAGAGCAGAAAGCCACAGAAAACAAGGGAAACAGGGCAGAAGGGCACGAAAAACAAGGGGGAAACGAGTGAAACAGAGGGCAGAAGGGCACAAAAACAAGGGGAAAACGAGTGAAACAGGGCAGATGGCCACAAAAAACGAGGGAAACAGAGGGCAGAAGGGCACAAAAAATAAGGGGAAAACGAGTGAAACAGAGAGCAGAAGGCCACAAAAAACAGGGCAGAAGGGCACGAAAAACAAGGGAAACAGAGGGCAGAAGGGCACGAAAAACAAGTGGAAAACGAGTGAAACAGGGCAGAAGCTCACATAAAAAGAGGGAAACAGAAGGCAGACGGGCACAAAAAACAAGGGGAAAACGAGTGAAACAGAGGGCCGAAGGCCGCAAAAAACGAGGGAAACAGAGGCAGAAGGGCAAGAAAAACTAGGGAAACAGAGGGCAGAAGGGCACAAAACAAGGGGAAAACGAGTGAAACAGAGAGCAGAAAGCCACAGAAAACAAGGGAAACAGGGCAGAAGGGCACGAAAAAACAAGGGGGAAACGAGTGAAACAGAGGGCAGAAGGGCACAATAACAAGGGGAAAACGGGTGGAACAGAGGGCAGAAAGGCACAAAAAATGAGGGAAACAGAGGGCAGAAGGGCACAAAAAACAAGGGGAAAACGAGTGAAACAGAGGGCAGAAGGGCACAAAAAACAAGGGGGAAACGAGTGAAACAGAGAGCAGAAGGCCAAAAAAAACAAGTGAAACAGAGAGCAGAAGGCCACAAAAAACGAGGGAAACAGAGGGCAGAAGGGCACAAAAAACAATGGGAAAACAAGTGAAACAGAGGGCAGAAGGCCACAAAAAACGAGGCAAACAGAGGGCAGAAGGGCACAAAACATGGGGAAAATGAGTGAAACAGAGGGCAGAAGGGCACAAAAAACAAGGGGGAAACGAGTGAAACAGAGCAGAAGGCCAAAAAAAACAAGTGAAACAGAGCAGAAGGCCACAAAAAACGAGGGAAACAGAGGGCAGAAGGGCACAAAAACAACGGGAAAACGGGTGGAACAGAGGGCAGAAAGGCACAAAAAACGAGGGAAACAGGGCAGAAGGGCTCAAAAAACAAGGGAAAAACGAGTGAAACAGAGGGCAGAAGGGCACGAAAAACAAGGGGAAAAGGAGTGAAACAGAGCAGAAGGCCAAAAAAAACAGTGAAACAGAGAGCAGAAGGCCACAAAAAACAAGGGAAACAGAGGGCAGAAGGGCACGAAAAACAAGGGGAAAATGGGTGGAACAGAGGGCAGAAAGGCACAAAAAACTAGGGAAACAAAGGGCAGAAGGGCACAAAAACAAGGGGAAAATGGGTGGAACAGAGGGCAGAAAGGCACAAAAAACAAGGAAACAGGGCAGAAGGGCTCAAAAAACAAGGGAAAAAGAGTGAAACAGAGGGCAGAAGGGCACAAAAAACAAGGGGAAAAGGAGTGAAACAGAGAGCAGAAGGCCAAAAAAAACAGTGAAACAGAGAGCAGAAGGCCACAAAAAACAAGGGAAACAGAGGGCAGAAGGGCACGAAAAACAAGGGGGAAAATGGGTGGAACAGAGGGCAGAAAGGCACAAAAAACTAGGGAAACAAGGGCAGAAGGGCACAAAAACAAGGGGAAAATGGGTGGAACAGAGGGCAGAAAGGCACAAAAAACTAGGGAAACAGAGGGTAGAAGGGCACAAAAAACAAGGGGAAAACGAGTGAAACAGGGCAGAAGGGAACAAAAACATGGGGAAAACGGGTGGAACAGAGGGCAGAAAGGCACAAAAAACAAGGGAAACAGAGGGCAGAAGGGCTCAAAAAACAAGGGGAAACGAGTGAAACAGAGGGCAGAAGGGCACAAAAAACAAGGGGAAAATGAGTGAAACAGAGAGCAGAAGGCCAAAAAAAAAACAGTGAAACAGAGAGCAGAAGGCCACAAAAAACAAGGGAAACAGAGGGCAGAAGGGCACGAAAAACAAGGGGAAAATGGGTGGAACAGAGGGCAGAAAGGCACAAAAAACTAGGGAAACAAAGGGCAGAAGGGCACAAAAAACAAGGGGAAAACGAGTGAAAACAGAGAGCAGAAGGCCACAAAAAACAGGGCAGAAGGGCACGAAAAACGAGGGAAACAGAGGGCAGAAGGGCACGAAAAACAAGTGGAAAACGAGTGAAACAGGGCAGAAGCTCACATAAAAAGAGGGAAACAGAAGGCAGAAGGGCACAAAAAACAAGGGGAAAACGAGTGAAACAGAGGGCCGAAGGCCGCAAAAAACGAGGGAAACAGAGGCAGAAGGGCAAGAAAAACTAGGGAAACAGAGGGCAGAAGGGCACAAAACAAGGGGAAAACGAGTGAAACAGAGAGCAGAAAGCCACAGAAAACAAGGGAAACAGGGCAGAAGGGCACGAAAAACAAGGGGGAAACGAGTGAAACAGAGGGCAGAAGGGCACAAAAACAAGGGGAAAACGAGTGAAACAGGGCAGATGGCCACAAAAAACGAGGGAAACAGAGGGCAGAAGGGCACAAAAAATAAGGGGAAAACGAGTGAAACAGAGAGCAGAAGGCCACAAAAAACAGGGCAGAAGGGCACGAAAAACAAGGGAAACAGAGGGCAGAAGGGCACGAAAAACAAGTGGAAAACGAGTGAAACAGGGCAGAAGCTCACATAAAAAGAGGGAAACAGAAGGCAGACGGGCACAAAAAACAAGGGGAAAACGAGTGAAACAGAGGGCCGAAGGCCGCAAAAAACGAGGGAAACAGAGGCAGAAGGGCAAGAAAAACTAGGGAAACAGAGGGCAGAAGGGCACAAAACAAGGGGAAAACGAGTGAAACAGAGAGCAGAAAGCCACAGAAAACAAGGGAAACAGGGCAGAAGGGCACGAAAAACAAGGGGGAAACGAGTGAAACAGAGGGCAGAAGGGCACAATAACAAGGGGAAAACGGGTGGAACAGAGGGCAGAAAGGCACAAAAAAATGAGGGAAACAGAGGGCAGAAGGGCACAAAAAACAAGGGGAAAACGAGTGAAACAGAGGGCAGAAGGGCACAAAAAACAAGGGGGAAACGAGTGAAACAGAGAGCAGAAGGCCAAAAAAACAAGTGAAACAGAGAGCAGAAGGCCACAAAAAACGAGGGAAACAGAGGGCAGAAGGGCACAAAAAACAATGGGAAAACAAGTGAAACAGAGGGCAGAAGGCCACAAAAAACGAGGCAAACAGAGGGCAGAAGGGCACAAAACATGGGGAAAATGAGTGAAACAGAGGGCAGAAGGGCACAAAAAACAAGGGGGAAACGAGTGAAACAGAGCAGAAGGCCAAAAAAAACAAGTGAAACAGAGCAGAAGGCCACAAAAAACGAGGAAACAGAGGGCAGAAGGGCACAAAAACAACGGGAAAACGGGTGGAACAGAGGGCAGAAAGGCACAAAAAACGAGGGAAACAGGGCAGAAGGGCTCAAAAAACAAGGGAAAAACGAGTGAAACAGAGGGCAGAAGGGCACGAAAAACAAGGGGGAAAAGGAGTGAAACAGAGCAGAAGGCCAAAAAAAACAGTGAAACAGAGAGCAGAAGGCCACAAAAAAACAAGGGAAACAGAGGGCAGAAGGGCACGAAAAACAAGGGGAAAATGGGTGGAACAGAGGGCAGAAAGGCACAAAAAACTAGGGAAACAAAGGGCAGAAGGGCACAAAAACAAGGGGAAAATGGGTGGAACAGAGGGCAGAAAGGCACAAAAAACAAGGGAAACAGGGCAGAAGGGCTCAAAAAACAAGGGGAAAAAGAGTGAAACAGAGGGCAGAAGGGCACAAAAAACAAGGGGAAAAGGAGTGAAACAGAGAGCAGAAGGCCAAAAAAAACAGTGAAACAGAGAGCAGAAGGCCACAAAAAACAAGGGAAACAGAGGGCAGAAGGGCACGAAAAACAAGGGGAAAATGGGTGGAACAGAGGGCAGAAAGGCACAAAAACTAGGGAAACAAAGGGCAGAAGGGCACAAAAACAAGGGGAAAATGGGTGGAACAGAGGGCAGAAAGGCACAAAAAACTAGGGAAACAGAGGGTAGAAGGGCACAAAAAAACAAGGGGAAAACGAGTGAAACAGGGCAGAAGGGAACAAAAACATGGGGAAAACGGGTGGAACAGAGGGCAGAAAGGCACAAAAAACAAGGGAAACAGAGGGCAGAAGGGCTCAAAAAACAAGGGAAACGAGTGAAACAGAGGGCAGAAGGGCACAAAAAACAAGGGGAAAATGAGTGAAACAGAGAGCAGAAGGCCAAAAAAAAAACAGTGAAACAGAGAGCAGAAGGCCACAAAAAACAAGGGAAACAGATGGCAGAAGGGCACGAAAAACAAGGGGAAAACGAGTGAAACAGAGGGCAGAAGGCCACAAAAAACGAGGGAAACAGAGGGCAGAAGGGGACGAAAAATGAGGGAAACAAAGGGCACAAAACAAGGGGAAAATGAGTGAAACAGAGAACAGAAGGCCACAGAAAACAAGGGAAACATGGCAGAAGGGCACAAAAAACAAGGGGAAAACGAGTGAAACAGGGGGCAGAAGGCCACAAAAACAAGGGGAAAACGGGTGGAACAGAGGGCAGAAAGGCACAAAAAACGAGGGAAACAGAGGGCAGAAGGGCACGAAACACGAGGGAAACAGAGGGCAGAAGGGCACGAAAATGAGGGAAACAGAGTGCAGAAGGGCTCAAACAAAAAACGAGGGAAACAGGGCAGAAGGGCACAAAACAAGGGGAAAACGAGTGAAACAGAGAGCAAAAGGTCTCAAAAACAAGGGAAACAGAGGTCAGAAAGGCACGAAAAACAAGGGGAAAACGAGTGAAACAGGGCAGATGGCCACAAAAACGAGGGAAACAGAGGGCAGAAGGGCACAAAAAACAAGGGGAAAAGGAGTGAAACAGGGCAGAAGGCCACATAAAAAGAGGAAACAGAAGGCAGAAGGGCACGGAAAACAAGGGGAAAACGAGTGCAACAGAGGACAGAAGGCCACAAAAAACGAGGGAAACAAGAGTGCAGAAGGGCACGAAAAACGGGGGAAACGGGGCAGAACGGCACAAAAAACGAGGGGAACAGAGGGCAGAAGGGCACAAAAACAAGGGGAAAACGGGTGGAACAGAGGGCAGAAAGCACAAAAAACAAGGGAAACAGAGGGCAGAAGGGCACAAAAAACAATGGGAAAACAAGTGAAACAGAGGGCAGAAGGGCACAAAAAACGAGGCAAACAGAGGGCAGAAGGGCACAAAACAAGGGGAAAATGAGGGAAACAGAGAGCAGAAGCCCACAGAAAACAAGGGAAACAGGGCAGAAGGGCACAAAAAACAAGGGGAAAACGAGTGAAACAGGGGGCAGAAGGCCACAAAAACAAGGGGAAAACGGGTGGAACAGAGGGCAGAAAGGCCTCAAAAAACGAGCGAAACAGAGGCAGAAGGGCACGAAAAACGAGGGAAACAGAGGACAGAAGGGCACAAAACAAGGGGAAAACGAGTGAAACAGAGAGCAGAAGGCCACAAAAACAAGGGGAAAATGGGTGGAACAGAGGGCAGAAAGGCACAAAAAACTAGGGAAACAGAGGGCAGAACGGCTCAAAAAACAAGGGGAAAACGAGTGAAACAGAGGGCAGGAGGGCACAAAAACAAGGGGAAAACGGGTGGAACAGAGGGCAGAAAGGCACAAAAAACAAGGGAAACAGAGGGCAGAAGGGCACAAAAAACAAGGGGAAAACGAGTGAAACAGAGAGCAGAAGGCCACAAAAAACGAGGGAAACAGAGGGCAGAAGGGCACAAAAAACAATGGGAAGACAAGTGAAACAGAGGGCAAAAGGCCACAAAAAACGAGGCAAACAGAGGGCAGAAGGGCACAAAACAAGGGGAAAATGAGTGAAACAGAGAGCAGAAGCCCACGGAAAACAAGGGAAACAGGGCAGAAGGGCACAAAAAACAAGGGGAATACAAGTGAAACAGAGGGCAGAAGGCCAAAAAAAACAAGGGGAAAACGAGTGAAACAGAGAGCAGAAGGCCACAAAAAACAGGGCAGAAGGGCACGAAAAACGAGGGAAACAGAGGGCAGAAGGGCACAAAAAACAAGGGGAAAAAGAGTGAAACAGAGAGCAGAAGGCCACAAAAAACAGGGCAGAAGGGCACGAAAAACGAGGGAAACAGGGCAGAAGGGCACGAAAAACAAGTGGAAAACGAGTGAAACAGGGCAGAAGCTCACATAAAAAGAGGGAAACAGAAGGCAGAAGGGCACAGAAAACAAGGGGAAAACGAGTGAAACAGAGGGCCGAAGGCCACAAAAAACGAGGAAGGAGGAAACAGGAGGCAGAAGGGCAAGAAAAACTAGGGAAACAGAGGGCAGAAGGGCACAAAACAAGGGGAAAACGAGTGAAACAGAGAGCAGAAAGCCACAGAAAAACAAGGGAAACAGGGCAGAAGGGCACGAAAAACAAGGGGAAAACGAGTGAAACAGAGGGCCGAAGGCCACAAAAAACGAGGGAAACAGAGGCAGAAAGGGCAAGAAAAACTAGGGAAACAGAGGGCAGAAGGGCACAAAACAAGGGGAAAACGAGTGAAACAGAGAGCAGAAAGCCACAGAAAACAAGGGAAACAGGGCAGAAGGGCACGAAAAACAAGGGGGAAACGAGTGAAACAGAGGGCAGAAGGGCACAAAAACAAGGGGAAAACGAGTGAAACAGGGCAGATGGCCACAAAAAACGAGGGAAACAGAGGGCAGAAGGGCACAAAAAACAAGGGGAAAACGAGTGAAACAAGAGAGCAGAAGGCCACAAAAAAACAGGGCAGAAGGGCACGAAAAACGAGGGAAACAGAGGGCAGAAGGGCACAAAAAACAAGTGGAAAACGAGTGAAACAGGGCAGAAGCTCACATAAAAAGAGGGAAACAGAAGGCAGAAGGGCACAGAAAACAAGGGGAAAACGAGTGAAACAGAGGGCCGAAGGCCACAAAAAACGAGGGAAACAGAGGCAGAAGGGCAAGAAAAACTAGGGAAACGAGGGCAGAAGGGCACAAAACAAGGGGAAAACGAGTGAAACAGAGAGCAGAAAGCCACAGAAAACAAGGGAAACAGGGCAGAAGGGCACGAAAAACAAGGGGAAACGAGTGAAACAGAGGGCAGAAGGGCACAAAAACAAGGGGAAAACAGGTGGAACAGAGGGCAGAAAGGCACAAAAACGAGGGAAACAGAGGGCAGAAGGGCACAAAAAACAAGGGGAAAACAAGTGAAACAGAGGGCAGAAGGGCACAAAAAACAAGGGGAAAACAAGTGAAACCGAGGGCTGAAGGGCACAAAAAACAAGTGAAACAGAGCAGAAGCCACAAAAACGAGGGAAACAGAGGGCAGAAGGGCACAAAAACAAGTGGAAAACGAGTGAAACAGAGAGCAGAAGGCCACAGAAAACAAGGGAAACAGGGCAGAAGGGCACGGAAAACAAGGGGAAAACGAGTGAAACAGAGGGCAGAAGGGCACAAAAACAAGGGAAAATGGGTGGAACATAGGGCAGAAAGGCACAAAAAACTAGGGAAACAGAGGGCAGAACGGCACAAAAAACAAGGGGAAAACGAGTGAAACAGAGGGCAGAAGGGCACAAAAACAAGGGGAAAACGGGTGGAACAGAGGGCAGAAAGGCACAAAAAACAAGGGAAACAGAGGGCAGAAGGGCACAAAAAACAAGGGGGAAACAAGTGAAACAGGGCAGAAGGGCACAAAAAACAAGGGGGAAACGAGTGAAACAGAGAGCAGAAGGCCAAAAAAAACAAGTGAAACAGAGCAGAAGGCCACATAAAACAAGGGAAACAGAGGGCAGAAGGGCACAAAAACAAGGGGAAAAACGGGTGGAACAGAGGGCAGAAAGGCACAAAAAACGAGGGAAACAGGGCAGAAGGGCTCAAAAAACAAGGGGAAAACGAGTGAAACAGAGGGCAGAAGGGCACAAAAATCAAGGGGAAAAGGAGTGAAACAGAGAGCAGAAGGCCAAAAAAAACAGTGAAACAGAGAGCAGAAGGCCACAAAAAACAAGGGAAACAGAGGGCAGGAGGGCACGAAAAACAAGGGGAAAATGGGTGGAACAGAGGGCAGAAAGGCACAAAAAACTAGGGAAACAGAGGGCAGAAGGGCACAAAAACAAGGGGGAAATGGGTGGAACAGAGGGCAGAAAGGCACAAAAAACTAGGGAAACAGAGGGCAGAACGGCACAAAAAACAAGGGGAAAACGAGTGAAACAGAGGGCAGAAGGGCACAAAAACAAGGGGAAAACGGGTGGAACAGAGGGCAGAAAGGCACAAAAAGCAAGGGAAACAGAGGGCAGAAGGGCACAAAAAACAAGGGGGAAAACAAGTGAAACAGGGCAGAAGGGCACAAAAACCAAGGGGGAAAGGAGTGAAACAGAGAGCAGAAGGCCAAAAAAAACAAGTTTAACAGAGCAGAAGGCCACAAAAAACGAAGGAAACAGAGGGCAGAAGGGCACAAAAACAAGGGGAAAACGGGTGGAACAGAGGGCAGAAAGGCACAAAAAACGAGGGAAACAGAGGGCAGAAGGGCACAATTAACAAGGGGAAAACGAGTGAAACAGGGCAGAAGGGCACAAAAACATGGGGAAAACGGGTGGAACAGAGGGCAGAAAGGCACAAAAAACAAGGGAAACAGAGGGCAGAAGGGCTCAAAAAACAAGGGGAAAACGAGTGAAACAGAGGGCAGAAGGGCACAAAAAACAAGGGGAAAACGAGTGAAACAGAGAGCAGAAGGCCAAAAAAAAACAGTGAAACAGAGAGCAGAAGGCCACAAAAAACAAGGGAAACAGAGGGCAGAAGGGCACGAAAAACAAGGGGAAAACGAGTGAAACAGGGCAGAAGGCCACAAAAAACGAGGGAAACAGAGGGCAGAAGGGGACGAAAAACGAGGGAAACAGAGGGCACAAGGGCACAAAACAAGGGGAAAATGAGTGAAACAGAGAGCAGAAGGCCACAGAAAACAAGGGAAACATGGCAGAAGGGCACAAAAAACAAGGGGAAAACGAGTGAAACAGAGGGCAGAAGGCCTCAAAAACAAGGGGAAAACGGGTGGAACAGAAGGCAGAAAGGCACAAAAAACGAGGGAAACAGGGCAGAAGGGCACGAAACACGAGGGAAACAGGGCAGAAGGGCACGAAAAATGAGGGAAACAGAGGGCAGAAGGGCACAAAACAAGGGTAAAACGAGTGAAACAGAGAGCAAAAGGTCTCAAAAACAAGGGAAACAGAGGGCAGAAAGGCACGAAAAACAAGGGGAAAACGAGTGAAACAGGGCAGATGGCCACAAAAACGAGGGAAACAGAGGGCAGAAGGGCACAAAAACAAGGGGAAAAGGAATGAAACAGGGCAGAAGGCCACATAAAAAGAGGGAAACAGAAGGCAGAAGGGCACGGAAAACAAGGGGAAAACGAGTGCAACAGAGGACAGAAGGCCACAAAAAACGAGGGAAACAAGAGTGCAGAAGGGCACGAAAAACGGGGGAAACAGAGGGCAGAAGGGCACAAAAAACAAGGGGAAAAGGGAGTGAAACAGGGCAGAAGGCCACATAAAAAGAGGGAAACAGAAGGCAGAAGGGCACGGAAAACAAGGGGAAAACGAGTGAAACAGGGCAGAAGGCCTCAAAAAACGAGGGAAACAGGCAGATGGGCACGAAAAACGAGGGAAACAGGGCAGAAGGGCACAAAACAAGTGGAAAACAAGTGAAACAGAGAGCAGAAGGCCACAGAAAACAAGGGAAACAGGGCAGAAGGGCACGAAAAACAAGGGGAAAACGAGTGAAACAGAGGGCAGAAGGGCACAAAAACAAGGGGAAAACGGGTGGAACAGAGGGCAGAAAGGCACACAAAACAAGGGAAAAAGAGGGCAGAAGGGCACAAAAAACAATGGGAAAACAAGTGAAACAGAGGGCAGAAGGGCACAAAAAACGAGGCAAACAGAGGGCAGAAGGGCACAAAACAAGGGGAAAATGAGTGAAACAGAGAGCAGAAGCCCACAGAAAACAAGGGAAACAGGGCAGAAGGGCACAAAAAACAAGGGGAAAACGAGTGAAACAGAGGGCAGAAAGGCACAAAAAACGAGGGAAACAGAGGGCAGAAGGGCACAATTAACAAGGGGAAAACGAGTGAAACAGGGCAGAAGGGCACAAAAACATGGGGAAAACGGGTGGAACAGAGGGCAGAAAGGCACAAAAAACAAGGGAAACAGAGGGCAGAAGGGCTCAAAAAACAAGGGGAAAACGAGTGAAACAGAGGGCAGAAGGGCACAAAAAACAAGGGGAAAACGAGTGAAACAGAGAGCAGAAGGCCAAAAAAAAAACAGTGAAACAGAGAGCAGAAGGCCACAAAAAACAAGGGAAACAGAGGGCAGAAGGGCACGAAAAACAAGGGGAAAACGAGTGAAAAAGGGCAGAAGGCCACAAAAAACGAGGGAAACAGAGGGCAGAAGGGGACGAAAAACGAGGGAAACAGAGGGCACAAGGGCACAAAACAAGGGGAAAATGAGTGAAACAGAGAGCAGAAGGCCACAAAAACAAGGGAAACATGGCAGAAGGGCACAAAAAACAAGGGGAAAACGAGTGAAACAGAGGGCAGAAGGCCTCAAAAACAAGGGGAAAACGGGTGGAACAGAGGGCAGAAAGGCACAAAAAACGAGGGAAACAGAGGGCAGAAGGGCACAAAACACGAGGGAAACAGAGGGCAGAAGGGCACGAAAAATGAGGGAAACAGAGTGCAGAAGGGCTCAAACAAAAAACGAGGGAAACAGAGGGCAGAAGGGCACAAAACAAGGGTAAAACGAGTGAAACAGAGAGCAAAAGGTCTCAAAAACAAGGGAAACAGAGGGCAGAAAGGCACGAAAAACAAGGGGAAAACGAGTGAAACAGGGCAGATGGCCACAAAAACGAGGGAAACAGAGGGCAGAAGGGCACAAAAAACAAGGGGAAAAGGAATGAAACAGGGCAGAAGGCCACATAAAAAGAGGGAAACAGAAGGCAGAAGGGCACGGAAAACAAGGGGAAAACGAGTGCAACAGAGGACAGAAGGCCACAAAAAACGAGGGAAACAAGAGTGCAGAAGGGCACGAAAAACGGGGGAAACAGAGGGCAGAAGGGCACAAAAAACAAGGGGAAAAGGAGTGAAACAGGGCAGAAGGCCACATAAAAAGAGGGAAACAGAAGGCAGAAGGGCACGGAAAACAAGGGGAAAACGAGTGAAACAGGGCAGAAGGCCTCAAAAAACGAGGGAAACAGGCAGATGGGCACGAAAAACGAGGGAAACAGGGCAGAAGGGCACAAAACAAGTGGAAAACAAGTGAAACAGAGAGCAGAAGGCCACAGAAAACAAGGGAAACAGGGCAGAAGGGCACGAAAAACAAGGGGAAAACGAGTGAAACAGAGGGCAGAAGGGCACAAAAACAAGGGGAAAACGGGTGGAACAGAGGGCAGAAAGGCACACAAAACAAGGGAAAAAGAGGGCAGAAGGGCACAAAAAACAATGGGAAAACAAGTGAAACAGAGGGCAGAAGGGCACAAAAAACGAGGCAAACAGAGGGCAGAAGGGCACAAAACAAGGGGAAAATGAGTGAAACAGAGAGCAGAAGCCCACAGAAAACAAGGGAAACAGGGCAGAAGGGCACAAAAAACAAGGGGAAAACGAGTGAAACAGAGGGCAGAAGGCCACAAAAACAAGGGGAAAACGGGTGGAACAGAGGGCAGAAAGGCCTCAAAAAATGAGGGAAACAGGCAGAAGGGCACGAAAAACGAGGGAAACAGAGGACAGAAGGGCACAAAACAAGGGGAAAACGAGTGAAACAGAGAGCAGAAGGCCACAAAAACAAGGGGAAAATGGGTGGAACAGAGGGCAGAAAGGCACAAAAAACTAGGGAAACAGAGGGCAGAACGGCTCAAAAAACAAGGGCAAAACGAGTGAAACAGAGGGCAGGAGGGCACAAAAACAAGGGGAAAACGGGTGGAACAGAGGGCAGAAAGGCACAAAAAACAAGGGAAACAGAGGGCAGAAGGGCACAAAAAACAAGGGGAAAACGAGTGAAACAGAGAGCAGAAGGCCAAAAAAAACAAGTGAAACAGAGAGCAGAAGGCCACAAAAAACGAGGGAAACAGAGGGCAGAAGGGCACAAAAACAATGGGAAAACAAGTGAAACAGAGGGCAATAGGCTACAAAAAACGAGGCAAACAGAGGGCAGAAGGGCACATACAAGGGGAAAATGAGTGAAACAGAGAGCAGAAGCCCACAGAAAACAAGGGAAACAGGGCAGAAGGGCACAAAAAACAAGGGGAATACGAGTGAAACAGAGGGCAGAAGGCCACAAAAACAAGGGGAAAACGGGTGGAACAGAGGGCAGAAAGGCACAAAAAAACGAGTGAAACAGGTCAGAAGGGCACGAAACACTAGGGAAACAGAGGGCAGAAGGGCACGAAAAACGATGGAAACAGAGTGCAGAAGGGCACAAACAAAAAACGAGGGAAACAGAGGGCAGAAGGGCACAAAAAACAAGGGGAAAACGAGTGAAACAGAGAGCAGAAGGCCACAAAAAACAGGGCAGAAGGGCACGAAAAATGAGGGAAACAGAGGGCAGAAGGGCACGAAAAACAAGTGGAAAACGAGTGAAACAGGGCAGAAGCTCACATAAAAAGAGGGAAACAGAAGGCAGAAGGGCACAGAAAACAAGGGGAAAACGAGTGAAACAGAGGGCCGAAGGCCACAAAAAACAAGGGAAACAGAGGCAGAAGGGCAAGAAAAACTAGGGAAACAGAGGGCAGAAGGGCACAAAACAAGGGGAAAACGAGTGAAACAGAGAGCAGAAAGCCACAGAAAACAAGGGAAACAGGGCAGAAGGGCACGAAAAACAAGGGGGAAACGAGTGAAACAGAGGGCAGAAGGGCACAAAAACAAGGGGAAAACGAGTGAAACAAGGCAGATGGCCACAAAAAACGAGGGAAACAGAGGGCAGAAGGGCACAAAAAACAAGGGGAAAATGAGTGAAACAGAGAGCAGAAGGCCACAAAAAACAGGGCAGAAGGGCACGAAAAAAGAGGGAAACAGAGGGCAGAAGGGCACGAAAAACAAGTGGAAAACGAGTGAAACAGGGCAGAAGCTCACATAAAAAGAGGGAAACAGAAGGCAGAAGGGCACAGAAAACAAGGGGAAAACGAGTGAAACAGGGCTGAAGGCCGCAAAAAACGAGGGAAACAGAGGCAGAAGGGCAAGAAAAACTAGGGAAACAGGGCAGAACGGCACAAAACAAGGGGAAAACGAGTGAAACAGAGAGCAGAAAGCCACAGAAAACAAGGGAAACAGGGCAGAAGGGCACGAAAAACAAGGGGGAAACGAGTGAAACAGAGGGCAGAAGGGCACAAAAACAAGGGGAAAACAGGTGGAACAGAGGGCAGAAAGGCACAAAAAACGAGGGAAACAGAGGGCAGAAGGGCACAAAAAACAAGGGGAAAACAAGTGAAACAGAGGGCAGAAGGGCACAAAAACAAGGGGAAAACGGGTGGAACAGAGGGCAGAAAGGCACAAAAAACGAGGGAAACAGAGGGCAGAAGGGCACAAAAAACAAGGGGAAAACGAGTGAAACCGAGGGCAGAAGGGCACAAAAAATAAAGGGAAAACAAGTGAAACAGAGAGCAGAAGGCCAAAAAAAACAAGTGAAACAGAGAGCAGAAGCCACAAAAAACGAGGGAAACAGAGGGCAGAAGGGCACAAAACAAGTGAAAAACGAGTGAAACAGAGAGCAGAAGGCCACAAAAAACAAGGGAAACAGGGCAGAAGGGCACGAAAAACAAGGGGAAAACGAGTGAAACAGAGGGCAGAAGGGCACAAAAACAAGGGGAAAATGGGTGGAACAGAGGGCAGAAAGGCACAAAAAACTAGGGAAACAGAGGGCAGAACGGCACAAAAAAGAAGGGGAAAACGAGTGAAACAGAGGGCAGAAGGGCACAAAAACAAGGGGAAAACGGGTGGAACAGAGGGCAGAAAGGCACGAAAAACGAGGGAAACAGAGGGCAGAAGGGCACAAAAAACAAGGGGAAAACAAGTGAAACAGGGCAGAAGGGCACAAAAAACAAGGGGGAAACGAGTGAAACAGAGAGCAGAAGGCCAAAAAAAACAAGTGAAACAGAGCAGAAGGCCACAAAAAACAAGGGAAACAGAGGGCAGAAGGGCACAAAAACAAGGGGAAAACGGGTGGAACAGAGGGCAGAAAGGCACAAAAAACGAGGGAAACAGAGGGCAGAAGGCCACAAAAACAAGGGGAAAACGTGTGGAACAGAGGGCAGAAAGGCACAAAAAACGAGGGAAACAGAGGGCAGAAGGGCACGAAACAGAGGGCAGAAGGGCACGAAAAATGAGGGAAACAGAGTGCAGAAGGGCACAAACAAAAAACGAGGGAAACAGAGGGCAGAAGGGCACAAAACAAGGGGAAAACGAGTGAAACAGAGAGCAGAAGGTCACAAAAAACAAGGGAAACAGAGGGCAGAAAGGCATGAAAAACAAGGGGAAAATGAGTGAAACAGGGCGGATGGCCACAAAAACGAGGGAAACAGAGGGCAGAAGGGCACAAAAAACAAGGGGAAAAGGAGTGAAACAGGGCAGAAGGCCACATAAAAAGAGGGAAACAGAAGGCAGATGGTCACGGAAAACAAGGGGAAAACGAGTGCAACAGAGGACAGAAGGCCACAAAAAACGAGGGAAACGAGGGCAGAAGGGCACGAAAAATGGGGGAAACGGGGCAGAAGGGCACAAAAAACGAGTGAAACAGAGGGCAGAAGGGCACAAAAACAAGGGGAAAATGGGTGGAACAGAGGGCAGAAAAGCACAAAAAACTAGGGAAAAAGGGGAGAACGGCACAAAAAACAAGGGGAAAACGAGTGAAACAGAGGGCAGAAGGGCACAAAAAACAAGGGGGAAACGAGTGAAACAGAGAGCAGAAGGCCAAAAAAAACAAGTGAAACAGAGAGCAGAAGGCCACAAAAAACGAGGGAAACAGAGGGCAGAAGGGCACAAAAAACAATGGGAAAACAAGTGAAACAGAGGGCAGAAGGCCACAAAAAACGAGGCAAACAGAGGGCAGAAGGGCACAAAACATGGGGAAAATGAGTGAAACAGAGAGCAGAAGCCCACAGAAAACAAGGGAAACAGGGCAGAAGGGCACAAAAAACAAGGGGAAAACGAGTGAAACAGAGGGCAGAAGGCCACAAAAACAAGGGGAAAAGGGGTGGAACAGAGGGCAGAAAGGCACAAAAAACGAGGGAAACAGAGGGCAGAAGGGCACAAAAAACAAGGGGAAAACAAGTGAAACAGAGGGCAGAAGGGCACAAAAAACAAGGGGGAAACTAGTGAAACAGAGAGCAGAAGGCCAAAAAAAACAAGTGAAACAGAGCAGAAGGCCACAAAAAACGAGGGAAACAGAGGGCAGAAGGGCACAAAAACAAGGGGAAAACGGGTGGAACAGAGGGCAGAAAGGCACAAAAAAAGAGGGAAACAGAAGGCAGAAGGGCACAAAAAACAAGGGGAAAACGAGTGAAACAGGTCAGAAGGGCACAAAAACATGGGGAAAACGGGTGGAACAGAGGGCAGAAAGGCACAAAAAACAAGGGAAACAGGGCAGAAGGGCTCAAAAAACAAGGGGAAAACGAGTGAAACAGAGGGCAGAAGGTCACAAAAAACAAGGGGAAAAGGAGTGAAACAGAGAGCAGAAGGCCAAAAAAAAACAGTGAAACAGAGAGCAGAAGGCCACAAAAAACAAGGGAAACAGAGGGCAGAAGGGCACGAAAAACAAGGGGAAAATGGGTGAACAGAGGGCAGAAAGGCACAAAAAACGAGGGAAACAGAGGGCAGAAGGGCACAAAAACAAGGGGAAAATGGGTGGAACAGAGGGCAGAAAGGCACAAAAAGCTAGGGAAACAGAGGGCAGAACGGCACAAAAAACAAGGGGAAAACGAGTGAAACAGAGGGCAGAAGGGCACAAAAAAAGGGGAAAACGGGTGGAACAGAGGGCAGAAAGGCACAAAAAACGAGGGAAACAGAGGGCAGAAGGGCACAAAAAACAAGGGGAAAACAAGTGAAACAGAGGGCAGAAGGGCACAAAAAACAAGGGGGAAACGAGTGAAACAGAGAGCAGAAGGCCAAAAAAAAAGTGAAACAGAGCAGAAGGCCACAAAAAACGAAGGAAACAGAGGGCAGAAGGGCATAAAAACAAGGGGAAAACGGGTGGAACAGAGGGCAGAAAGGCACAAAAAACGAGGGAAACAGAGGGCAGAGGGGCACAAAAAACAAGGGGAAAACGAGTGAAACAGGGCAGAAGGGCACAAAAACATGGGGAAAACGGGTGGAACAGAGGGCAGAAAGGCACAAAAAACAAGGGAAACAGAGGGCAGAAGGGCTCAAAAAACAAGGGGAAAACGAGTGAAACAGAGGGCAGAAGGGCACAAAAAACAAGGGGAAAACGAGTGAAACAGAGAGCAGAAGGCCAAAAAAAAACCAGTGAAACAGAGAGCAGAAGGCCACAAAAAACAAGGGAAACAGATGGCAGAAGGGCACGAAAAACAAGGGGAAAACGAGTGAAACAGAGGGCAGAAGGCCACAAAAAACGAGGGAAACAGAGGGCAGTAGGGGACGAAAAATGAGGGAAACAGAGGGCACAAGGGCACAAAACAAGGGGAAAATGAGTGAAACAGAGAGCAGAAGGCCACAGAAAACAAGGGAAACATGGCAGAAGGGCACAAAAAACAAGGGGAAAACGAGTGAAACAGGGCAGAAGGCCACAAAAACAAGGGGAAAACGGGTGGAACAGAGGGCAGAAAGGCACAAAAAACGAGGGAAACAGAGGGCAGAAGGGCACGAAACACGAGGGAAACAGAGGGCAGAAGGGCACGAAAAATGAGGGAAACAGAGTGCAGAAGGGCTCAAACAAAAAACGAGGGAAACAGAGGGCAGAAGGGCACAAAACAAGGGGAAAACGAGTGAAACCGAGAGCAAAAGTTCTCAAAAACAAGGGAAACAGAGGTCAGAAAGGCACGAAAAACAAGGGGAAAACGAGTGAAACAGGGCAGATGGCCACAAAAACGAGGGAAACAGAGGGCAGAAGGGCACAAAAAACAAGGGGAAAAGGAGTGAAACAGGGCAGAAGGCCACATAAAAAGAGGGAAACAGAAGGCAGAAGGGCACAGAAAACAAGGGGAAAACGAGTGCAACAGAGGACAGAAGGCCACAAAAAACAAGGGAAACAAGAGTGCAGAAGGGCACGAAAAACGGGGGAAACGGGGCAGAACGGCACAAAAAACGAGGGGAACAGAGGGCAGAAGGGCACAAACAACAAGGGGAAAACGAGTGAAACAGAGGGCAGAAGGCCTCAAAAAACGAGGGAAACAGGCAGATGGGCACCAAAAAACGAGGGAAACAGAGGGCAGAAGGGCACAAAACAAGTGGAAAACAAGTGAAACAGAGAGCAGAAGGCCACAGAAAACAAGGGAAACAGGGCAGAAGGGCACGAAAAACAAGGGGAAAACGAGTGAAACAGAGGGCAGAAGGGCACAAAAACAAGGGGAAAACGGGTGGAACAGAGGGCAGAAAGGCACAAAAAACAAGGGAAACAGAGGGCAGAAGGGCACAAAAAACAATGGGAAAACAAGTGAAACAGAGGGCAGAAGGGCACAAAAAACGAGGCAAACAGAGGGCAGAAGGGCACAAAACAAGGGGAAAATGAGTGAAACAGAGACCAGAAGCCCACAGAAAACAAGGGAAACAGGGCAGAAGGGCACAAAAAACAAGGGGAAAACGAATGAAACAGAGGGCAGAAGGCCACAAAAACAAGGGGAAAACGGGTGGAAAAGAGGGCAGAAAGGCCTCAAAAAATGAGGGAAACAGAGGCAGAAGGGCACGAAAAACGAGGGAAACAGAGGGCAGAAGGGCACAAAACAAGGGGAAAACGAGTGAAACAGAGAGCAGAAGGCCACAGAAAACAAGGGAAACAGGGCAGAAGGGCACGAAAAACAAGGGGAAAACGAGTGAAACAGAGGGCAGAAGGGCACAAAAACAAGGGGAAAATGGGTGGAACAGAGGGCAGAAAGGCATAAAAAACTAGGGAAACAGAGGGCAGAACGGCTCAAAAAACAAGGGGAAAACGAGTGAAACAGGGCAGGAGGGCACAAAAACAAGAGGAAAACGGGTGGAACAGAGGGCAGAAAGGCACAAAAAACAAGGGAAACAGGGCAGAAGGGCACAAAAAACAAGGGGAAAACGAGTGAAACAGAGGGCAGAAGGGCACAAAAAACAAGGGGGAAACGAGTGAAACAGAGAGCAGAAGGCCAAAAAAAACAAGTGAAACAGAGAGCAGAAGGCCACAAAAAACGAGGGAAACAGAGGGCAGAAGGGCACAAAAAACAATGGGAAAACAAGTGAAACAGAGGGCAAAAGGCCACAAAAAACGAGGCAAACAGAGGGCAGAAGGGCACAAAACAAGGGGAAAATGAGTGAAACAGAGAGCAGAAGCCCACAGAAAACAAGGGAAACAGGGCAGAAGGGCACAAAAAACAAGGGGAATACGAGTGAAACAGAGGGCAGAAGGCCACAAAAACAAGGGGAAAACGGGTGGAACAGAGGGCAGAAAGGCACAAAAAAACGAGGGAAACAGGTCAGAAGGGCACGAAACACTAGGGAAACAGAGGGCAGAAGGGCACGAAAAACTATGGAAACAGAGTGCAGAAGGGCACAAACAAAAAACGAGGGAAACAGAGGGCAGAAGGGCACAAAAAACAAGGGGAAAACGAGTGAAACAGAGAGCAGAAGGCCACAAAAAACAGGGCAGAAGGGCACGAAAAACGAGGGAAACAGAGGGCAGAAGGGCACGAAAAACAAGTGGAAAACGAGTGAAACAGGGCAGAAGCTCACATAAAAAGAGGGAAACAGAAGGCAGAAGGGCACAGAAAACAAGGGGAAAACGAGTGAAACAGAGGGCCGAAGGCCACAAAAAACGAGGGAAACAGAGGCAGAAGGGCAAGAAAAACTAGGGAAACAGAGGGCAGAAGGGCACAAAACAAGGGGAAAACGAGTGAAACAGAGAGCAGAAAGCCACAGAAAACAAGGGAAACAGGGCAGAAGGGCACGAAAAACAAGGGGGAAACAAGTGAAACAGAGGGCAGAAGGGCACAAAAACAAGGGGAAAACGAGTGAAACAGGGCAGATGGCCACAAAAACGAGGGAAACAGAGGGCAGAAGGGCACAAAAAACAAGGGGAAAACGAGTGAAACAGAGAGCAGAAGGCCACAAAAAACAGGGCAGAAGGGCACGAAAAACGAGGGAAACAGAGGGCAGAAGGGCACGAAAAACAAGTGGAAAACGAGTGAAACAGGTTAGAAGCTCACATAAAAAGAGGGAAACAGAAGGCAGAAGGGCACAGAAAACAAGGGGAAAACGAGTGAAACAGAGGGCCGAAGGCCACAAAAAACGAGGGAAACAGAGGCAGAAGGGCAAGAAAAACTAGGGAAACAGAGGGCAGAAGGGCACAAAACAAGGGGAAAACGAGTGAAACAGAGAGCAGAAAGCCACAGAAAACAAGGGAAACAGGGCAGAAGGGCACGAAAAACAAGGGGGAAACGAGTGAAACAGAGGGCAGAAGGGCACAAAAACAAGGGGAAAACAGGTGGAACAGAGGGCAGAAAGGCACAAAAAATGAGGGAAACAGATGGCAGAAGGGCACAAAAAACAAGGGGAAAACAAGTGAAACAGAGGGCAGAAGGGCACAAAAACAAGGGGAAAACGGGTGGAACAGAGGGCAGAAAGGCACAAAAAACGAGGGAAACAGAGGGCAGAAGGGCACAAAAAACAAGGGGAAAACGAGTGAAACAGAGGGCAGAAGGGCACAAAAAACAAGGGGAAAACAAGTGAAACAGAGAGCAGAAGGCCAAAAAAAACAAGTGAAACAGAGAGCAGAAGCCACAAAAAACGAGGGAAACAGAGGGCAGAAGGACACAAAAAACAAGGGGAAAATGAGTGAAACAGAGGGCAGAAGGCCACAAAAAACGAGGGAAACAGAGGGCAGAAGGGCATTAAAAACGAGGGAAACAGAGAGCAGAAGGCCACAGAAAACAAGGGAAACAGGACAGAAGGGCACAAAAAACAAGGGATAAACGAGTGAAACAGAGGGCAGAAGGCCACAAAAACAAGGGGAAAACG
This sequence comes from Lissotriton vulgaris, assembly GCF_964263255.1. Taxonomy (NCBI): domain Eukaryota; kingdom Metazoa; phylum Chordata; class Amphibia; order Caudata; family Salamandridae; genus Lissotriton; species Lissotriton vulgaris. Next base: position 529 of record NW_028246060.1, on the reverse strand, counting down.
GGTGGAACATAGGGCAGAAAGGCACAAAAAACGAGGGAAACAGAGGGCAGAAGGGCACAAAAAACAAGGGGAAAACGAGTGAAACAGGGCAGAAGGGCACAAAAAACAAGGGGAAAACGAGTGAAACAGAGAGCAGAAGGCCACAAAATCGAGGGTACAGAGGGCAGAAGGGCACAAAAAACGAGTGAAACAGGGCAGAAGGGCACAAAAAACGAGTGAAACAGAGTGCAAAAGTGCACAAAAAACAAGGGGAAAACGAGTGAAACAGAGTTGAGAAGCCACAAAAAACAAGGGGAAAACGAGTGAAACAGAGGGCAGAAAGGCACAAAAAACGAGTGAAACGGAGGGCAGAAATGCACAGTATGGGCTCTGATGAAATTAGGCTTAAAGTCAATGAAACTGGGCGTGGGGGGGTCTCTCGGAAAAATGCGCGAGTTGCTTCGGGTTCAGTAGCTCACGATGATTTTCACTGGCCAGAAGTAGCTCTGACTACACAAAAGTTCGGAGACCCCTGGTCTAGGCATAGTCC